>NW_027287325.1:0-77751 GCF_022747635.1 Hetaerina americana
TTTCTTTTATTAATTTTGTTTCTCATCCCATATCTGTCCCACTGAATCTCCAATTCACTCAGCAATCCTTAAAACCCCTTGGCTGACTGACAAACTAAAGCTAAATTAATTTATTTTTTCATACTACTTGTGTATTTGATACCCATGGTGGGCCCGTGAGGTTATAGCACGTGTCTTAAATAAATAATTCCTTAAGTCAGCACAGATTAGCATATCCCACTTGTCCGAGAAAATACGGAACTTTCGATTTAAAGAGGTACACGGACACATGATAATCTATGAGACACTGCCACGTACACTAAATAAATCACTAGTCCAACCGTGCAACCCCTCACCTGACACCAATATGTCGCAAGGGAGGTTTCTATCGTGCAACACAAAGGGTATCGGGGAAGGTCAGAGTAACTACACCGAGTATTACCAAAGCAGCCGTATATTACCCAACATCAGTCATAATGCACCATTTACATATAAGTATAAGCAAATTATGGATGGCTAGACCCTCGGTAAACCAACGCGAGGGTGGACAGAATTAAAGTGGCAGAAATATACCTAGGACGGGGTAAATGCAGGGTGGACGCGGTCACGAAACACATAAACTAGGCAGAGCCCTCGTCCGTCGGAAAGGAAGGGAGTATGGCAGGGTGGACGCGGTCACAATGAACGTAACCTAGGTGGAGCCCTAGTCCGAAGTTGAGTCAGGAATATGACACACTGTCGCGACAAGCACAACATAGCCGAAGCATCGTGCCCTACCGTTCACCGCTAGACAACCAACTGACTGCTTTTTGCCCGGCGACCAGGGCTTTTATACCCAATTTACGAGTCAGGGGAGGAATATTATTGAAACATTGTCTTTGGTCACGTGGAACATTCGGAGGAGCCAGGGAAGGAGTACCATGTCGCATACTTCGACAATAGATATAAATTTGATCAAACTTGATCGACAAAATTGATCCTTGAGGAAAGCCTGCGGATATAGACCGGGCAGTTGATTTGACATTTTTAAGGTCTAAAAAGAATGTGCGGTTTGAAAGAAAGGAGGGGATGGTCTTATTTAGGTATACTGATATGTCGGTTTTAAGCAGTTTATGTATTAAACCAGTTCGCCAGAACTTGTCAAAAGCTCTTTGGAGATCAAAGAAGACTACTTGGGTGTGCTTGTGGATGTTGAAGCCGAAAGTCATCTGTTGAACCAATCTTGTTATTTGCTGAGTCGTGGAGAGGCGACGGCGGAAGCCAGTTTGCTCAGGTCTGATCAAGTCTACGGCCGAGATTTCTTCTTGTAGCCAGTTTAAGATGCATTTTTCTAGAAGTTAGCCCATGCAGGGGAGCAGGCCACTGGGTCTATAGTTCAGGATATAAGAAGGATTTTTATCAGGTTTTGGAAGGAGTATTATCTTAGCCGTATTCAATGCCTTTGGGAAGTACGATTGGAAAGACAGGCGTTGAGGATAGAGAGTAGGTGTTTGATAAAAGATTTAGAAAGGTTTTTCAGGTGAAGGTAGGAGATTTGATCGGGTCCTGGTGATGACTTGGTTTTGGAGTGGGACATAATGGAGTAAAGTTCTTCAGGAGTAATTTACAGGAATATTTGGAATGGGCAAAGTGACAGGCCATAGACACTGATTAACGCTTCTGAATCCAACAAGGATGTATTATTGTTTTTAAAAATGCATTCGAAGGAGTCGGCAGAGGTATTTGCTTTGTCGCTGTCATCGTATAGTGCTCTCCCATTATGTGGTATTTGCGGGGTGGGTACCTTTTTCCTTCGCAGACAGCGGGCTAGGGTCCATACCAAATTATCCTTATGTGAGAGTCACCTTATTTTCTCTTGCCAAGCTTTTCCCAATATTTTCTAGTTTTGGATGTTACGAGGTTTCAAAGTGCACAGAACCGGATTTTATCTTGGCGGAGATGAGTTTGTTGCCAGAGGGCTCTGACCTCGTTTCTAAGTGAAATTAGGTGCAATATGTCCGGAGGTAGTGTGGCACCAGCGATGGAGGCCGGAGAAGGAGGGTATCGAGACTGATGAATGATTTTGGTTAAGGTGCTTGTAAAATCTTGAGCCGCTTTCTATATGCTGTCTGAAGTGCTAGCAGGAGATGGGACAAGGTTAATGGCCAAGCAGTTTTCTTTAAATATTATCCATATATCTCTTCTAGTTGGTTCTGGTTGTATGAAGGAGGGTAGGAACGCAGTAAAATATGGGGCAGTGGTCAGAGGCTGATTTATCTAGGTTAAGGATTTGGAATGCGATATCTGCAGATAATGGAACTACATCCAGGATATCGGAGGAGTGGGGATGATGATGGAAGAGGGTAGGGAAAGGCGGTGAGTGAATTGAAAGTGAAATATTTTTGGTAAATAGGAGCTTATGAAGGGCTTGCCCTCGTGTGATAGTGGTTTTTCAACCCCAGGCAGAATGTTTGGCGTTTAAGTCACCACCTTTTATGAGCTTTGGGTGCAGTAGGGATGAGAGCGCTGATAAGCCAGGGGCGTCTGACTTTGAGGATGAAGGTGGAAAGTAGGCTGACCAAATGTTAAGGGTCCCAGTAACTCCTTTCATTGCTATTCCAGCGAGTTCCAGTTTTTGGGTGGGTGGGGGTTGAAGTTATGTGAAGTTTAGGTTAGTTTTGGATAGGATCATGACCCCGCAACCAGGATCATTGGCTCTATCTCTTCTGATTTTAGAGTAATTTGGACAATTAAATGTTTGGCTATTATTATTTTTGGTTTCTTGAAGAAGGATGATGTCTGGATAATGATTGGTTATTAGGAGGTTTAGCTCTTTTTTTTTGTTTTATATGCCATTTATGTTCCATTGTAAAACTTTAAAGAAGTGGTTGTTTATTTGTGAATTAGGCACCATTTACAAGTTGAAGAAGGACTGGTATAAGGTCATTGGTGATGATGCTAATAAGGGTTTTACTGTCAGTAGGAGAGTGAAGTTTCGTAATTATGCTCAATAGAGCAGTTCTTATATTTTCAGTTGATGATTGGTCATTGATTGAGGGAGAGTGTTGTCTAGAGGGTGGCGAAGGGTGTTGATCGGAGGTTGGGGGAGAGTTAAGAGATGATTGAGGGGTTCACAGCCAAACTGTCAGCTATCAAGAGGGCCCTAAAAGACATAAGAGAATGTAATGGCTCTTCTTTCATCTGTTCGCACTCATTGAGCTCCCTATAATCCATATCGGTCTTGTCATCAATGCACCTGATGGTTCAGGAGATCTATTATACCTTGTGGTCCCTTCAGATAAAGGGGAAGTTGGTATCCTCCATATGGACTGCTGGTCATGTGGGAATCCCAGGCATTGAAAAAGCTGGCAAAGCAGCAAAGGAAGCCCTGGTCAAACTCAAAACCGACTCACCATTGCTTCCTGTGGTGGACGTCGGGGAAAAAAATTATAAAAGGCCAGATACCTTTTTTAAAATAAGAGGTAATTTAAGCAATAGTTTAGGGGAGGACCCCCACTTTTTAAGTAAGG
The DNA here is from genome assembly GCF_022747635.1 of Hetaerina americana. Classification (NCBI taxonomy): domain Eukaryota; kingdom Metazoa; phylum Arthropoda; class Insecta; order Odonata; family Calopterygidae; genus Hetaerina; species Hetaerina americana. The sequence goes on from NW_027287325.1 coordinate 3,489, forward strand.
TTTCCAGGTTTTTACAGGAAACTGACCTGAGCGGACAACGTGAGTTTCCGTTTCTTTTTTTTAAATAATTTTGTTTTTAACTATTTATATGTTTTTTATACATTGATGTATTTATCAAAATTGGATAGAGGTTTTAAATGTTTTAAAAAGTGGTGCAAAAACAAACACAGTGGTTGATGCATCCAAAAACCACAACTATTACTACGGGTTGGTTTCTTTGGGTAAGATCATTTCCTTCAGCTGAGAGATCTCAATGAAAATGTTGGTTAGTACGGAAGAGAGGGGTGATCCCATGGTTGCACTTTCATGATGTTCAATGTGCTTATCATTTTAAAGGAAGTATGAGTTCCTGAGGAAAAATTTGCGAGGTCCAGGTTAATCCTTAGCTAAACCCTGTGAGGTGAGGATTTTGATGAGTAGCATGGAGTCATCAATGGGCGTATTTGTGAACAAGGAGATTACATCAAAGGTCACCAGCATGTTGACTATTTGGACTTCAGCATTCCGAATAATGTGAATGAAATCCATGGAAGTTGTAGCAAAAAAGTCAGTTTTTCTGGCGAAGAGTTGAAGAGCATGTGCAACATATTGCGCTAGCTTGTGGGTTGGTGCATCGATGTTGCTGACGATGGGTCGTCAGCAACATCGATGCGTCATCACCTTAAGTGCCATCAAAGCACGCCGAAATTTGGAAACTAAGAAGAAAAAGAATCACAATGAAAGTACAAAATATTAACTGGCATTGCTGGAAAGATAGCCCAGGCGTGTACACTAATAGGCAATGGTTCGCATTCTTATATATAATTACATATTTTATGTATTTTATATACTCCTTCCCATGTATGGTAAATTTATTCATTCATTTATTTATTATATTACCAACACGAAGCCCGGATACATCATGAAATGACTCTCTTGCTTGCAAGAAAGAAAAACATCTTCAATTGCCATTATATATTTGTGGAGAAAGGAAAGTCAAACGTTTGTATGTCTCCGCACATGTCCAATAATTTGATTTTCCTTTTCAGTATTTGATCTTTATACCTAATAAACGAAAATATAGTATCCATAGAGCATAATTTATTTCTATTTAAAATTAGATCTTATTCTCAATCTAATTCGAAACCTTTCATTCTTCACTTGTTTGTAACTGTTGCCACGGCAACAGTGTCACCAAATGAACAAATCAAAACAAACATTATTGCGCACTTCAGAAACAGCATCCTTTACACACTCACAGACCATAGGCTTTCCTTTCCAACTGAATGTCATGGAGCAAATTCTTAACGGTATGGCTTCTCATTTGCGTAAACAAGGATATACTGTTTCAGGTTGCTAATCTTAGTGAATGTATTTTGGAAAGAATGGACGGGTGAGATCTTTTGTGAGATATATGCCTTTTAAATTTGGAGAACACCTAATTACATACACAACAATAACACTTGCTGCTGAGATAGCCATGTTTTAATTGCTTTGGGCTCTGCTTGAATTGACTGCAGTATCAATCTCTGTAGAAAATATATTTGTAAATGTTCCTTTTTGAAGTAGTTAAGATCGTACGTTTTTGGTAGAATTGAACGGGAGTCAAGTGTCAAACGACAGCTATAAACATCGTCAATAATGTTTAGAAAATAGTATTATTTCACATGCGCAATGATCAAACGATACATTGAGTCAAAATCATTCAAAATGGATTGTTAAAATACAATGGTTATAAATAGGAAGATTCGATATTTAAGTAGTTAACGAAAAATTAGATTTTTATTGTGTTCTGTAGTGAGGTACCATTTTATTTAATATGCTGAATCAATTCGCAAATACACCTATTAACGCCACAAATCCCTTGCTGTTGTGAAATACTCCTTTTTAATTATGGTGATTGTGACCTGAATTCATTTCTTCTTCTACATTCTGTTCGATTGGCATTGCTTTTATTCTTGAAAATGCCATTATTTAAGGATACAAGTGTGACCTTTATATTTCAAATGCAATTAATGTACTCACTTTCACAGCAAACCGATAATGGTTGATTATATGCAGTTTAATTGAGTACACTATGCATTTAGGCGGCCTTTATTTTTATACAAATTCAGAATTAATTGTAACAAAATTTAATGAAATATTGGAGCAATGTAAGACAATAAGAAGTCTCCTTGAATTTGAGTGTTTGTGTACCATAAATAAAAAATGTTTAACATCACCAATTAAATGGCACGCTCATTTAAACTGTTAAATTCTCATTAAGTATGATGAACGATCATGCATCAATTGTCCTTTGATTATGGAAAATTTAGTTAACCAAACTGTGCAAACATAATGAAATGGCACCCATCATAATTTCTGTCAAATTTCCTTGAAGAATTAGCAGTTTTAATGTAGCGTTCTTGGATTTATTTTGATGAATGCACCAAACTCAAAGGATTTCATTTTCACCTTACTCATCTCTCAATAAACAATCAGTGTTACAAAAACAGTGTAAAAAAACAGATAGTTTTACATTTGAATGTCCACAATATGAAATGCGCTGTAAGTTGATGAAAATCCACAAAAAATAGTATTATTTACATTTGCTCTACCCCTCATGGTGTACAATCATGACTCCACAGCTAATTAAAAATGGTCTGCAGAAATCACGTTGTGTTGTATTAGCAAGGGAGCAAAAATATCTCTGTTGTAGTAGTGAGATTCGTATGATATGTTTAGGAAAATGACCCCATAACTCATCACTGTAATTTAAATGACATGGAAAGAAGACGTGGTCAAGTGTTAAATGATACTCATTTGAAATGAGAAAGTTGAGCTTTAATCAGTAAATTACAGATCTGACTGATGTGAGTCTCCCTGTTAAGTTTCCTATCTATATTAATTCCTAGTATTTTAGAATTTTCAACATCAGTACATTTTTATATACTATAACTGCATACAATATGCTGAGTTTTGTTAGAATTTAAACTTAAATGATTAATATGAAACCTGCCTGCTTAGCCTGTCTTTGAGTGGCTCTGAATCGTACCTTTGCATCTTCTAGATTTTGATATTTTTGCACACACAAAGCATGATAAGGATATAAAACATATGTAGGTTTAATTTTACAGGGCAAATCAGTAATTATGATGATACCAAAAATAGCTCAAAGACTAGAAATTCTTCATGAAAACATGGGAATTGAAATTATTATTAGAAGCCGAATTAGGCCATGTCTTTATAAACAAATTAACCTTAGAACTACTAAAAATTTAAGAGAAATTAGGTAAATCAGACTTTTGTGCTTAGATACAATTTTCAAGGAAATAATGAAATTAACTCCTAATAATAATAATCTAGAAGGAATTTGAATCCTTAAATGAAACATCCTTATCCTGTTCATTCCCTTTTCTTGCTTGCCTCACATTCTCCCCTCTATTACCATCTTGAACAGTCCCCTGTCGGTCAATATGCCCTTCATCCATTTTTACTGCCTCAATAGGATTTCTCCCAACCAACCCCTCTCTTCACCCACCATACCAAGTACTTTCTCATTGGTTTTCTTCCCGGTCCATTTCACCTTCTCCATTTTCTCCACACCCACATGTCAAAAGCCTCCACTCCACGACTATCCTCCTGCTTCAATGACCACATTTCTGTATATAACTATGCACCATATCATAAGTTTCACGAGTCTTTTTTTAATATCCTTACTCAACGTCCCATTAATCAACTCTCTACTCCCTATGAAAGCCTCTGTGCCTAGCGTAATTCTTCTCCATACGTCCCTACTACTTTGACCGAATTGGTCCAAAATGCTTCAGAGATAAGTGAACTGTTCTACCTGCATTAGTTTTTGCCTGCCTATTTTAATGTTTAGCTTAGCTTTTTTCTTTCTAGAAAATTGCATAACCTTTCTTTTATTAATTTTGTTTCTCATCCCATATCTGTCCCACTGAATCTCCAATTCACTCAGCAATCCTTAAAACCCCTTGGCTGACTGACAAACTAAAGCTAAATTAATTTATTTTTTCATACTACTTGTGTATTTGATACCCATGGTGGGCCCGTGAGGTTATAGCACGTGTCTTAAATAAATAATTCCTTAAGTCAGCACAGATTAGCATATCCCACTTGTCCGAGAAAATACGGAACTTTCGATTTAAAGAGGTACACGGACACATGATAATCTATGAGACACTGCCACGTACACTAAATAAATCACTAGTCCAACCGTGCAACCCCTCACCTGACACCAATATGTCGCAAGGGAGGTTTCTATCGTGCAACACAAAGGGTATCGGGGAAGGTCAGAGTAACTACACCGAGTATTACCAAAGCAGCCGTATATTACCCAACATCAGTCATAATGCACCATTTACATATAAGTATAAGCAAATTATGGATGGCTAGACCCTCGGTAAACCAACGCGAGGGTGGACAGAATTAAAGTGGCAGAAATATACCTAGGACGGGGTAAATGCAGGGTGGACGCGGTCACGAAACACATAAACTAGGCAGAGCCCTCGTCCGTCGGAAAGGAAGGGAGTATGGCAGGGTGGACGCGGTCACAATGAACGTAACCTAGGTGGAGCCCTAGTCCGAAGTTGAGTCAGGAATATGACACACTGTCGCGACAAGCACAACATAGCCGAAGCATCGTGCCCTACCGTTCACCGCTAGACAACCAACTGACTGCTTTTTGCCCGGCGACCAGGGCTTTTATACCCAATTTACGAGTCAGGGGAGGAATATTATTGAAACATTGTCTTTGGTCACGTGGAACATTCGGAGGAGCCAGGGAAGGAGTACCATGTCGCATACTTCGACAATAGATATAAATTTGATCAAACTTGATCGACAAAATTGATCCTTGAGGAAAGCCTGCGGATATAGACCGGGCAGTTGATTTGACATTTTTAAGGTCTAAAAAGAATGTGCGGTTTGAAAGAAAGGAGGGGATGGTCTTATTTAGGTATACTGATATGTCGGTTTTAAGCAGTTTATGTATTAAACCAGTTCGCCAGAACTTGTCAAAAGCTCTTTGGAGATCAAAGAAGACTACTTGGGTGTGCTTGTGGATGTTGAAGCCGAAAGTCATCTGTTGAACCAATCTTGTTATTTGCTGAGTCGTGGAGAGGCGACGGCGGAAGCCAGTTTGCTCAGGTCTGATCAAGTCTACGGCCGAGATTTCTTCTTGTAGCCAGTTTAAGATGCATTTTTCTAGAAGTTAGCCCATGCAGGGGAGCAGGCCACTGGGTCTATAGTTCAGGATATAAGAAGGATTTTTATCAGGTTTTGGAAGGAGTATTATCTTAGCCGTATTCAATGCCTTTGGGAAGTACGATTGGGAAAGACAGGCGTTGAGGATAGAGAGTAGGTGTTTGATAAAAGATTTAGAAAGGTTTTTCAGGTGAAGGTAGGAGATTTGATCGGGTCCTGGTGATGACTTGGTTTTGGAGTGGGACATAATGGAGTAAAGTTCTTCAGGAGTAATTTACAGGAATATTTGGAATGGGCAAAGTGACAGGCCATAGACACTGATTAACGCTTCTGAATCCAACAAGGATGTATTATTGTTTTTAAAAATGCATTCGAAGGAGTCGGCAGAGGTATTTGCTTTGTCGCTGTCATCGTATAGTGCTCTCCCATTATGTGGTATTTGCGGGGTGGGTACCTTTTTCCTTCGCAGACAGCGGGCTAGGGTCCATACCAAATTATCCTTATGTGAGAGTCACCTTATTTTCTCTTGCCAAGCTTTTCCCAATATTTTCTAGTTTTGGATGTTACGAGGTTTCAAAGTGCACAGAACCGGATTTTATCTTGGCGGAGATGAGTTTGTTGCCAGAGGGCTCTGACCTCGTTTCTAAGTGAAATTAGGTGCAATATGTCCGGAGGTAGTGTGGCACCAGCGATGGAGGCCGGAGAAGGAGGGTATCGAGACTGATGAATGATTTTGGTTAAGGTGCTTGTAAAATCTTGAGCCGCTTTCTATATGCTGTCTGAAGTGCTAGCAGGAGATGGGACAAGGTTAATGGCCAAGCAGTTTTCTTTAAATATTATCCATATATCTCTTCTAGTTGGTTCTGGTTGTATGAAGGAGGGTAGGAACGCAGTAAAATATGGGGCAGTGGTCAGAGGCTGATTTATCTAGGTTAAGGATTTGGAATGCGATATCTGCAGATAATGGAACTACATCCAGGATATCGGAGGAGTGGGGATGATGATGGAAGAGGGTAGGGAAAGGCGGTGAGTGAATTGAAAGTGAAATATTTTTGGTAAATAGGAGCTTATGAAGGGCTTGCCCTCGTGTGATAGTGGTTTTTCAACCCCAGGCAGAATGTTTGGCGTTTAAGTCACCACCTTTTATGAGCTTTGGGTGCAGTAGGGATGAGAGCGCTGATAAGCCAGGGGCGTCTGACTTTGAGGATGAAGGTGGAAAGTAGGCTGACCAAATGTTAAGGGTCCCAGTAACTCCTTTCATTGCTATTCCAGCGAGTTCCAGTTTTTGGGTGGGTGGGGGTTGAAGTTATGTGAAGTTTAGGTTAGTTTTGGATAGGATCATGACCCCGCAACCAGGATCATTGGCTCTATCTCTTCTGATTTTAGAGTAATTTGGACAATTAAATGTTTGGCTATTATTATTTTTGGTTTCTTGAAGAAGGATGATGTCTGGATAATGATTGGTTATTAGGAGGTTTAGCTCTTTTTTTTTGTTTTATATGCCATTTATGTTCCATTGTAAAACTTTAAAGAAGTGGTTGTTTATTTGTGAATTAGGCACCATTTACAAGTTGAAGAAGGACTGGTATAAGGTCATTGGTGATGATGCTAATAAGGGTTTTACTGTCAGTAGGAGAGTGAAGTTTCGTAATTATGCTCAATAGAGCAGTTCTTATATTTTCAGTTGATGATTGGTCATTGATTGAGGGAGAGTGTTGTCTAGAGGGTGGCGAAGGGTGTTGATCGGAGGTTGGGGGAGAGTTAAGAGATGATTGAGGGGTTCACAGCCAAACTGTCAGCTATCAAGAGGGCCCTAAAAGACATAAGAGAATGTAATGGCTCTTCTTTCATCTGTTCGCACTCATTGAGCTCCCTATAATCCATATCGGTCTTGTCATCAATGCACCTGATGGTTCAGGAGATCTATTATACCTTGTGGTCCCTTCAGATAAAGGGGAAGTTGGTATCCTCCATATGGACTGCTGGTCATGTGGGAATCCCAGGCATTGAAAAAGCTGGCAAAGCAGCAAAGGAAGCCCTGGTCAAACTCAAAACCGACTCACCATTGCTTCCTGTGGTGGACGTCGGGGAAAAAAATTATAAAAGGCCAGATACCTTTTTTAAAATAAGAGGTAATTTAAGCAATAGTTTAGGGGAGGACCCCCACTTTTTAAGTAAGGTTTCCAGGTTTTTACAGGAAACTGACCTGAGCGGACAACGTGAGTTTCCGTTTCTTTTTTTTAAATAATTTTGTTTTTAACTATTTATATGTTTTTTATACATTGATGTATTTATCAAAATTGGATAGAGGTTTTAAATGTTTTAAAAAGTGGTGCAAAAACAAACACAGTGGTTGATGCATCCAAAAACCACAACTATTACTACGGGTTGGTTTCTTTGGGTAAGATCATTTCCTTCAGCTGAGAGATCTCAATGAAAATGTTGGTTAGTACGGAAGAGAGGGGTGATCCCATGGTTGCACTTTCATGATGTTCAATGTGCTTATCATTTTAAAGGAAGTATGAGTTCCTGAGGAAAAATTTGCGAGGTCCAGGTTAATCCTTAGCTAAACCCTGTGAGGTGAGGATTTTGATGAGTAGCATGGAGTCATCAATGGGCGTATTTGTGAACAAGGAGATTACATCAAAGGTCACCAGCATGTTGACTATTTGGACTTCAGCATTCCGAATAATGTGAATGAAATCCATGGAAGTTGTAGCAAAAAAGTCAGTTTTTCTGGCGAAGAGTTGAAGAGCATGTGCAACATATTGCGCTAGCTTGTGGGTTGGTGCATCGATGTTGCTGACGATGGGTCGTCAGCAACATCGATGCGTCATCACCTTAAGTGCCATCAAAGCACGCCGAAATTTGGAAACTAAGAAGAAAAAGAATCACAATGAAAGTACAAAATATTAACTGGCATTGCTGGAAAGATAGCCCAGGCGTGTACACTAATAGGCAATGGTTCGCATTCTTATATATAATTACATATTTTATGTATTTTATATACTCCTTCCCATGTATGGTAAATTTATTCATTCATTTATTTATTATATTACCAACACGAAGCCCGGATACATCATGAAATGACTCTCTTGCTTGCAAGAAAGAAAAACATCTTCAATTGCCATTATATATTTGTGGAGAAAGGAAAGTCAAACGTTTGTATGTCTCCGCACATGTCCAATAATTTGATTTTCCTTTTCAGTATTTGATCTTTATACCTAATAAACGAAAATATAGTATCCATAGAGCATAATTTATTTCTATTTAAAATTAGATCTTATTCTCAATCTAATTCGAAACCTTTCATTCTTCACTTGTTTGTAACTGTTGCCACGGCAACAGTGTCACCAAATGAACAAATCAAAACAAACATTATTGCGCACTTCAGAAACAGCATCCTTTACACACTCACAGACCATAGGCTTTCCTTTCCAACTGAATGTCATGGAGCAAATTCTTAACGGTATGGCTTCTCATTTGCGTAAACAAGGATATACTGTTTCAGGTTGCTAATCTTAGTGAATGTATTTTGGAAAGAATGGACGGGTGAGATCTTTTGTGAGATATATGCCTTTTAAATTTGGAGAACACCTAATTACATACACAACAATAACACTTGCTGCTGAGATAGCCATGTTTTAATTGCTTTGGGCTCTGCTTGAATTGACTGCAGTATCAATCTCTGTAGAAAATATATTTGTAAATGTTCCTTTTTGAAGTAGTTAAGATCGTACGTTTTTGGTAGAATTGAACGGGAGTCAAGTGTCAAACGACAGCTATAAACATCGTCAATAATGTTTAGAAAATAGTATTATTTCACATGCGCAATGATCAAACGATACATTGAGTCAAAATCATTCAAAATGGATTGTTAAAATACAATGGTTATAAATAGGAAGATTCGATATTTAAGTAGTTAACGAAAAATTAGATTTTTATTGTGTTCTGTAGTGAGGTACCATTTTATTTAATATGCTGAATCAATTCGCAAATACACCTATTAACGCCACAAATCCCTTGCTGTTGTGAAATACTCCTTTTTAATTATGGTGATTGTGACCTGAATTCATTTCTTCTTCTACATTCTGTTCGATTGGCATTGCTTTTATTCTTGAAAATGCCATTATTTAAGGATACAAGTGTGACCTTTATATTTCAAATGCAATTAATGTACTCACTTTCACAGCAAACCGATAATGGTTGATTATATGCAGTTTAATTGAGTACACTATGCATTTAGGCGGCCTTTATTTTTATACAAATTCAGAATCAATTGAAACAAAATTTAATTAAATATTGGAGCAATGTAAGACAATAAGAAGTCTCCTTGAGATTGAGTGTTTGTGTACAATAATATAAAAATGTTTAACATCACTAATATAATGGCACGCTCATTTAAACTGTTAAATTCTCATTAAGTATGATGAACGATCATGCATCAATTGTCCTTTGATTATGGAGAATTTAGTAGACCAAAATGTGGAAACATAATGAAATGGCAGCCATCATAATTTCTGTCAAATTTCCTTGAAGAATTAGCAGTTTTAATGTAGCGTTCTTGGATTTATTTTGATGAATGCACCAAACTCAAAGGATTTCATTTTCACCTTACTCATCTCTCAATAAATAATCAGTGTTACAAAAACAGTGTAAAAAAACAGATAGTTTTACATTTGAATGTCCACAATATGAAATGCGCTGTAAGTTGATGAAAATCCACAAAAAATATTATTATTTACATTTGCTCTACCCCTCATGGTGTACAATCATGACTCCACAGCTAATTAAAAATGGTCTGCAGAAATCATGTTGTGTTGTATTAGCAAGGGAGCAAAAATCTCTCTGTTGTAGTAGTGAGATTCGTATGATATGTTTAGGGAAATGACCCCATAACTCATCACTGTAATTTAAATGACATGGAAAGAAGACGTGGTCAAGTGTTAAATGATACTCATTTGAAATGAGAAAGTTGAGCTTTAATCAGTTCATTACAGATCTGACTGATGTGAGTCTCCCTGTTAAGTTTCCTACCTATATTAATTCCTAGTATTTTAGAATTTTCAACATCAGTACATTTTTATATACTTTAACTGCATACAATATGCTGAGTTTTGTTAGTATTTAAATTTAAATGATTAATATGAAACCATCCTGCTTAGCCTGTCTTTGAGTGGCTCTGAATCGTACCTTTGCATCTCCTAGATTTTGATATTTTTGCACACAAAAAGCATAATAAGCATATAAAACATATGTAGGTTTAATTTTACGGGGCAAATCAGTAATCATGACGATACCAAAAATAGCTCAAAGACTAGAAATTCTTCATGAAAATATGGGCATTGAAATTATAAATTGAAGTCGAATGAGGCCATGTCTTTATGGACAAATTAACCTTAGAACTACTAAAAATTTAAGAGAAATTAGGTAAATCAGACTGTTTTGCTAAGATACAATTTTCAAGGAAATAATGAAATTAACTCCTAATAATAATAATCTAGAAGGAATTTGAATCCTTAAATGAAACATCCTTATCCTGTTCATTCCCTTTTCTTGCTTGCCTCACATTCTCCCCTCTATTACCATCTTGAACAGTCCCCTGTCGGTCAATATGCCCTTCATCCATTTTTACTGCCTCAATAGGATTTCTCCCAACCAACCCCTCTCTTCACCCACCATACCAAGTACTTTCTCATTGGTTTTCTTCCCGGTCCATTTCACCTTCTCCATTTTCTCCACACCCACATGTCAAAAGCCTCCAGTCCAAGACTATCCTCCTGCTTCAATGACCACATTTCCGTATATAACTATGCACCATATCATAAGTTTCACGAGTCTTTTTTTAATATCCTTACTCAACGTCCCATTAATCAACTCTCTACTCCCTATGAAAGCCTCTGTGCCTAGCGTAATTCTTCTCCATACGTCCCTACTACTTTGACCGAATTGGTCCAAAATGCTTCAGAGATAAGTGAACTGTTCTACCTGCATTAGTTTTTGCCTGCCTATTTTAATGTTTAGCTTAGCTTTTTTCTTTCTAGAAAATTGCATAACCTTTGTTTTATTAATTTTGTTTCTCATCCCATATCTGTCCCACTGAATCTCCAATTCACTCAGCAATCCTTAAAACCCCTTGGCTGACTGACAAACTAAAGCTAAATTAATTTATTTTTTCATACTACTTGTGTATTTGTTACCCATGGTGGGCCCGTGAGGTTATAGCACGTGTCTTAAAATAATAATTCCTTAAGTCAGCACAGATTAGCATATCCCACTTGTCCGAGAAAATACGGAACTTTCGATTTAAAGAGGTACACGGACACATGATAATCTATGAGACACTGCCTCGTACACTGAATAAATCACTAGTCCAACCGTGCAACCCCTCACCTAACACCAATATGTCGCAAGGGGGGTTTCTATCGTGCGACACAAAGGGTATCGGGGAAGGTCAGAGTAACTACACCGAGTATTACCAAAGCAGCCGTATATTACCCAACATCAGTCATAATGCACCATTTACATATAAGTATAAGCAAATTATGGATGGCTAGACCCTCGGTAAACCAACGCGAGGGTGGACAGAATTAAAGTGGCAGAAATATACCTAGGACGGGGTAAATGCAGGGTGGACGCGGTCACGAAACACATAAACTAGGCAGAGCCCTCGTCCGTCGGAAAGGAAGGGAGTATGGCAGGGTGGACGCGGTCACAATGAACGTAACCTAGGTGGAGCCCTAGTCCGAAGTTGAGTCAGGAATATGACACACTGTCGCGACAAGCGCAACATAGCCGAAGCATCGTGCCCTACCGTTCACCGCTAGACAACCAACAGACTGCTTTTTGCCCGGCGACCAGGGCTTTTATACCCAATTTACGAGTAAGGGGAGGAATATTATTGAAACATTGTCTTTGGTCACGTGGAACATTCGGAGGAGCCAGGGAAGGAGTACCATGTCGCATACTTCGACAATAGATATAAATTTTTGCAAAGTTACCATCTAGAATTTCGTTCAAATATAATAAGCTCTGTTGTTTAAAATATTAATTCTTCCTATTTACGCCATATATGGAAAGAATGGACTGGTGAGATCTTTTATGAAACATATACCTTTTAAATTCTGGAAAACACCTAATTACATTCACGACAAGATTACCAGCTGCTGAGATAGTTATCTTTTAATTTGCTCTGATGATAAACTCTGCTTGAATTGACTGGAGTATCCATCTAAGCGTAGAAAATATACATGTTAATGCTCCTTTTTGAAGTAATTATGGTCTATGTTTTGGATTGAATTGAAAAGGAATCAAGTGCCAACCTACAGCTGTAAACAGTGTCAATATAAATTGAAAATAATATTTAATAATGTATTCCATGATCAACCAATACATTGAGACCAAATTATTCAAAGTGGATTTTTAAAATACAATTAATTGAAAGATTCAATATTGAAATACTAAACATAAAATAAACTGTATTTAATACACGCTTGGTAGATGATAGGACTTCTAAAGTTATTTCCACAGCCATTTTGCAATTACCCAATAGGGTGCCACAAATCCCATATTATGAAGCACTCCTTTTTAATTACAGTGTTTGTAAAATGAATTCATTTCTTCATCTTCATTATATTTGATTGGCATCTATAGGCTTAGAAATGCCATTTATTTTAGAATATATGTATGACATATATAAGTCAATTGTTTTAAATGCACGTGATTTCAAAGCCATTTAATAATGACTGATTCCATGCAGGTTCATTGAGTTTAATTTACTTATTTTTATAGGCTTTATTTTCAAAAAAAATTCAGAATCAATCAAAACAGATTTCGATGAAATATTGGAACAGTTTAAGACGATGAGAAGTCTCCTGGGATTATATAGTTTGTGTTCAAAAATTACAAAATATCACACCAATTTAATGGCAGACTTATTTAAACAGTTATTAATTTATGTATGCATTCATTGTCATTTAATTTAGGACAATTTATAAACCCAAATTAAAACAAACTTAATAAATATTAATCTTCATTACCTCAGAATAAAACATCCAGAAACGGACATATTTTCCCAGATTTATGAAGAAGGTTTGATTGCCCAATTGCTTGATGCGTGAGTGTTATAGTGTCCGATGGATTCCCAGCAACATCACTAGTCAACACTTCCAAGAATTCCTTTGACTGCTTCTCATCCTGTTTATTTAGAGATTGATGAAACTGCTGGAATTCTTCAATGCTTTCGGGCATTAATTGATCATTACTCAATTGAACTAATAACTGTGGAAATTAAGTTATATGTTGACCACTTTACTGATTCTTTTGTTTAAAAATAATCAAGTTTTTTAGATTGGTAGTGTATAAATACTAATGAAATTAGTGTGTTGTTTTCCATTGATCATTCTTCATAAAACTATGAGCAAACCAGTTCAAGAATGATATTTGTCAAAGAGATTCTCACTCCATTCTCTTCAAATGTTATGCCACAGCATAGATATGTGCTCGTCAAACACTATCTGCATTTTGCAGACAATGGTACCTTTATGAGGGATAGACATCCTTGTGTCAAGCTGAATGAAATTAGCCCTCTGCTTGTATTTCTCAACAGAAAGTTCTCAAGTTTGTTGACACCTGAGAGGAAGATTTCTATTGTCAAAAATGTTATTCTGTACAAGGATGAGCTCTCACTGATGCAGTATGTTTCCTTGAAAGGAGTCAGATTTGGGGTAGAAACGTTTGGATTTGCTAAGCCTAAGTCTGGATATATATGGTCATTTATTATTATTTCTTCAGGAAAAAGGTGGGTCATGATAGTCCAGGGGGGTAGAGCATTGGACTATTGACCAGAGGGTCCAGAGTTCAAACCCCAGGCAAGGCACTCAGGGCACCTGATGCTCCACTCAAGCTATGTGATTTTTCCTGGTACCAATCTTCCTGGTAAACTTTATCTGCCACAGTGAAAGTAACTGGCTCCCCTTAATACCCTGATGTGTGAATTTCACAGACTGTATAGAGCTAAGTACTGGGTGAACTCTACCTTCACCCATAAAGTGACCTTCCAGCATTGATTACTGTGTTTATGGTATACAGGAAATGGGCAGTATTGAACGTGGAATATACCAATCTTCCTAATACATCCTTAGATTGTGCTAGCAGTAATGAAACCTCTGCTAGGTCAAAGATTATTGCCTGACTGCAGACAACTATTACACCTCCTCAGAGCTGGCTGATTTATTGGTTTCGAAAGGAACCGATAGACATGGGACATTGAGAATTAAAAGGAAGGAAGTACTAGATGACGTGTAGGCTAAAGAAGTAAAAAAGGAGGAATTGACTGCCCTAAAGCAAGGCAAAGTGATTGCTATGAATTGGGAAGATAAGATGGCCGTCAAGTCTCTGTACCCTTTACAGTACATAATACGGAATTTGTGGAATATAAATGAAAAGGATATGGTGCTATAAAAGCCAAAAGTTGCTGTTGTGTACAATAATACAATAGGTGGAGTAGAAAGGGAAGATCAGAACCTGACAAATTTCCCCATTATGAAAAAAGGAGTTCAAATATCATTTAAAACATTTTTCTCTTGTTGGACCAGGGCACATGGAATGGATTTCTGTTGCAGAGAAAGGGTGGTGGACCAAAGGGTAAGTTCAGAATTTAGAATCAAACTAGTGGAAGATGTAACTGAGGGGTACATTGCATATGATATAACATGTGAGGGTTGAAGGCCTTCAGTAGAACCAAATCCTTGAACCTCTATGTAAGTTACAATTTCCCAGGTATATTCCACCTACAGAGAAGAAGGAAAAGCTTTGTAGGATGTATGCAGTTTGTTGTGCCAAAAGGGATGGAACAAGCAAAAAGATTGGAAAAGAAGCGAGGTGCCATTTCCAAGCATGTCACAGCCGCTAACAACAGACATGTGATTTTATGAACAGGAGGAGATTTTCGTGTGTTTTAAAAATATGGTTAAAAGAATTCATAAATCATGCCTTCTGTTTCCACGTCATATCATTTTAATCGCCATGTTGTTTCGTCATCCGGTTTACAACGTTAATTAATAATTATAAATCGTCGATGACTTCATTTGCGTGTGACTGATCCTGAGCAACTTTCATTTGCCGCTGTGTTTGTAATTAAAAATTCGAAAATTATGAAGAAATGTTGCTGTTTCTCTCGCTTTTAATACACAAAACATTCTATATAAAATAAATTTAATTAGAATGAGCCAATTGCGACATGCCATACATCTTCAATCGTTTTCTCTCTGAATATTTTGATTATGCTGATAAATTTGTAAACTATTTCTTTCACTTTTTCCACGTTTTTTCTTTGGTAGTTGTTGATGCGAAAGAAGAATGGGGGTCCTACTACCGACCGACCAATTGATGCTTATGGACTGTGCCGTTAGGTGCTTGTTATACCAATATCCAGCTATGCTGATCAATGGTTGTAGGATATAAGTGGTTTATGGGCGAAGTTAAGCTAGTGAGTATATTTTATTGCAGTTTGTGACAGTATTATATTTGGAGATTATGACAGCCCATTTATGCTTGCTTTAGCACAATTGTATCTGAAATGGGGATTATCAGGATAATTCCATAAAGGTTCTAATAATGGGTTACCAGTATTTCCTATTGCTTGTTGAAATGACGTGGCTAGGTCGCTTAGATATGTTGGAAGGTCCGGTATTTTTAGATCCATGTGAATATCTGAGTTTCTTACAAACCAGGCGTCATTAGCAAGGGTTCGTAGAGTATTATTTTTGAAGCATGTCATTTTCTTCAATTTGGTTGCGGCTATTGAACCCAAGGCTGGGTAGCCTTCAGATAGGTGGTATCAGAGATTTAAATAACAGTAACTTGCTGAGAAGACGGAGGGGACTGGTGCATTTTATGAGGGGATAGGATAAGAAAGCGGCTGAATTGGCCTTGTTGAGTGCATATTGAGTGTGTGCTTGACAAGTGAGTTTACTGTCCATTTGTACACCAAGAAATTTAGCCGATGATGCCTGGGGGATTATTTCCCTGCCATAGTGGATAGGAGTGATGTGAGGATTCTTCCATTTTCTGGCGTAGTTTACGTTTACGCATTTTGTGGTGTTAATGGTTAGTTTCCAATTGGTCATCCACTCTGCTATGCTCTTTAGGTGTTCTTGGACATTTTTTGCGGCATGATTTGGGTCAAAGGAAGTTGATGCTCTAGCTGAGTCATCCGCATGGAGGTAGCTTTTGGGTCGGAGGGGAGGTCGTTAATGTAGAGGTTGAATAGGACGAGTGACAAAATTGATCCTTGAGGAAAGCCTGCGGATATGGACCGGGCAGTTGATTTGACATTGTTAAGGTCTAAAAAGAATGTGCGGTTTGAAAGAAAGGAGGGGATGGTCTTATTTAGGTATACTGATATGTCGGTTTTAAGCAGTTTATGTATTAAACCAGTTCGCCAGAACTCTTCAAAAGCTCTTTGGAGATCAAAGAAGACTACTTGGGTGTGCTTGTGGATGTTGAAGCCGAAAGTGATCTGTTGAACCAATCTTGTTATTTGCTGAGTCGTGGAATGGCGACGGCGGAAGCCAGTTTGCTCAGGTCTGATCAAGTCTATGGCCGAGATTTCTTCTTGTAGCCTGTTTAAGATGCATTTTTCTAGAAGTTTGCCCATGCAGGGGAGCAGGCCACTGGGTCTATAGTTCAGGATATAAGAAGGATTTTTATCGGGTTTTGGAAGGAGTATTATCTTAGCCGTATTCAATGCCTTTGGGAAGTACGATTGGGAAAGACAGGCATTGAGGATAGAGAGTAGGTGTTTGATAAAAGATTTAGGAAGGTTTTTCAGGTGAAGGTAGGAGATTTGATCGGGTCCTGGTGATGACTTGGTTTTGGAGTGGGAAATAATGGAGTAAAGTTCTTCAGGAGTAATTTACAGGAATATTTGGAATGGGCAAAGTGACAGGCCATAGACACTGATTAACGCTTCTGAATCCAACAAGGATGTATTATTGTTTTTAAAAATGCATTCGAAGGAGTCGGCAGAGGTATTTGCTTTGTCGCTGTCATCGTATAGTGCTCTCCCATTATGTTGTATTGGCGGGGTGGATACCTTTTTCCTTCGCAGACAGCGGGCTAGGGTCCATACAAATTATCCTTATGTGAGAGTCACCTTATTTTCTCTTGCCAAGCTTTTCCCAATATTTTCTAGTTTTGGATGTTACGAGGTTTCAAAGTGCACAGAACCAGATTTTATCTTGGCGGAGATGAGTTAGTTGCCAGAGGGCTCTGGCCTCGTTTCTAAGTGAAATTAGGTGCAATATGTCCCGAGGTAGTGTGGCACCAGCGATGGAGGCCGGAGAAGGAGGGTAGCGAGACTGATGAATGATTTTGGTTAAGGTGCTTGTAAAATCTTGAGCCGCTTTCCATATGCTGTCTGGAGTGCTAGCAGGAGATGGGACAAGGTTAATGGCCAAGCAGTTTTCTTTAAATATTATCCATTTAACTCTTCTAGTTGGTTCTGGTTTAATGAAGGAGGGTAGGAACGCAGTAAAATATGGGGCAGTGGTCAGAGGCTGATTTATCTAGGTTAAGGATTTGGAATGCGATATCTGCAGATAATGGAACTACATCCAGGATATCGGAGGAGTAGGGATGATGATGGAAGAGGGTTGGAAAGGCGGTGAGTGAATTGAAAGTGAAATATTTTTGGTAAATAGGAGCTTATGAAGGGCTTGCCCTCGTGTGATAGTGGTTTTTCAACCCCAGGCAGAATGTTTGGCGTTTAAGTCACCACCTTTTATGAGCTTTGGGTGCAGTAGGGATGAGAGCGCTGATAAGCCAGGGGCGTCTGACTTTGAGGATGAAGGTGGAAAGTAGGCTGACCAAATGTTAAGGGTCCCAGTAACTCCTTTTATTGCTATTCCAGCGAGTTCCAGTTTTTGGGTGGGTGGGGGTTGAAGTTATGTGAAGTTTAGGTTAGTTTTGGATAGGATCATGACCCCGCAACCAGGATCATTGGCTCTATCTCTTCTGATTTTAGAGTAATTTGGACAATTAAATGTTTGGCTATTATTATTTTTGGTTTCTTGAAGAAGGATGATGTCTGGATAATGATTGGTTATTAGGAGGTTTAGCTCTTTTTTTTTGTTTTACTACCTTGTTCAAAAAGTTCCCGGAATAACCACCGTGTGGCGCTCCCATCGTTCCGATTTGAGTTCTGTTTTTTTGTTAAATTGGTACATCTGTTGTTGATATTCCCTTTAAATCTTAGTGTCATAACTTGACATTTGCAAAAGTTACGGTCGGTTTTCGGTATGTCCATCAGTGCTTCCTGCGATTTTTCCATTACTTCCTCTCGGCTGCTAAAACGCGTTCCCCGTAATGGTTTTTTAACTCGATTGAACAGAAAGAAGTCACAGGGAGCCAAATCAGGTGAATTCGGTGGCTGTTGGATGGTATTTTTGCATTTTTCGTCAAAAAATTACGAATAATGATAGCACTGTGCGACGGTGCGTTATCATGGTGCAAAATCCACGAGTTTTCTGCCCACATTTCCGGTCTCTTTCGGCGAATTGCTTCACGCAAACATCTCATAACGCCCAAATAATACTCTTTGTTTACTGTCTGGCCTTCTGGCAAAAATTCATGATGCACTACACCGTTGTAATCCATGAAAACCGTCAGCATTGCCTTCTTTTTTGACTGAAAACGACGTGGTTTTTTTGGTCTCGGCTCATTTGGTGAACGCCATTCACTTGCCTGATGTCTGGATTGCGTGTCGTACTCATAAACCCACGTCTCGTCTCCAGTAATGATCCTTTTGATGAATGTGGGATCGGATTCAGCCTCGCAAATCATGTCTTTTGCGACGGCAACACGGTCTCTTTTTTGCATGAAATTGAGGTCTTTTGGCACCAACTTTGCTGCTACACGACGGAAACCCAAATCATTAACCACAATGTCTTGGGCGGATCCATAGGCAATGTTCAAGTCCTCCGCTATTTCTCTGATGGTTAATTTGCGGTTATTGACCAACATTTCTTTTACTTTATCAATTTTTTCACCGACTTTCGATGTCGATGGTCTGCCACTGCGTTCATCATCTTCGATTGACTCAAGACCACTTCTGAACCGCTCGTGCCACTGGTAAACGACCGTTTTTTTAGAGAATCGTTGCCGAAACACTTTTCCAACATTTCCAACGTCCGTGCGCCACTAAATCCGTTTTTTACGCAAAATTTAATACAAGTTTGTTGTTGCAAATTTAAATCCATTTCTGAAATTGTAAAAAAATCGCCAACACACACAGAGATAGATGTACTCTTGGCTACGTAACTTTTGCAAATGTCAAGTTATGACACTAAGATTTAAAGGGAATATCAACAACAGATGTACCAATTTAACAAAAAAAAAACAGAACTCAAATCGGAACGATGGGAGCGCCACACGGTGGTTATTCCGGGAACTTTTTGATCAAGGTAGTATACGCCATTTATGTTCCATTGTAAAACTTTAAAGAAGTGGTTGTTTATTTGTGAATTAGAGACCATTTACAAGTTGAAGAAGGACTGGTATAAGGTCATTGGTGATGATGCTAATAAGGGTTTTACTGTCAGTAGGAGAGTGAAGTTTCGTAATTATGCTCAATAGAGCAGTTCTTATATTTGCAGTTGATGATTGGTCATTGATTGAGGGAGAGTGTTGTCTAGAGGGTGGCGAAGGGTGTTGATCGGAGGTTGGGGGAGAGTTAAGAGATGATTGAGGGGTTCACAGCCAAACTGTCAGCTATCAAGAGGGCCGTAAAAGACATAAGAGAATGTAATGGCTCTTCTCTCATCTGTTCCCACCCAATGATTTCTATATAATCCATATCAGTCTTGTCATCAATGCACCTGATGGTTCAGGAGATCTATTATACCCTGTGGTCCCTTCAGATAAAGGGGAAGTAGGTATCCTCTACATGGACTACTGGTCATGTGGGAATACCAGGCATTGAAAAAGCTGGCAAAGCAGCAAAGGAAGCCCTGATCAATCTCAAAAAAGACTCACCATTGCTTCCTGTGGTGGACGTCGGGAAAAAAAATTATAAAAGGCCAGATACCTTTTTTAAAATAAGAGGTAATTTAAGCAATAGTTTAGGGGAGGACCCCCACTTTTTAAGTAAGGTTTCCAGGTTTTTACAGGAAACTGACCTGAGCGGACAACGTGAGTTTCCGTTTCTTTTTTTTAAATAATTTGGTTTTTAACTATTTATATGTTTTTTATACATTGATGTATTTATCAAAATTGGATTGAGGTTTTAAATGTTTTAAAAAGTGGTGCAAAAACAAACACAGTGGTTGATGCATCCAAAAACCACAACTATTACTACGGGTTGGTTTCTTTGGGTAAGATCATTTCCTTCAGCTGAGAGATCTCAATGAAAATGTTGGTTAGTACGGAAGAGAGGGGTGATCCCATGGTTGCACTTTCATGATGTTCAATGTGCTTATCATTTTAAAGGAAGTATGAGTTCCTGAGGAAAAATTTGCGAGGTCCAGGTTAATCCTTAGCTAAACCCTGTGAGGTGAGGATTTTGATGAGTAGCATGGAGTCATCAATGGGCGTATTTGTGAACAAGGAGATTACATCAAAGGTCACCAGCATGTTGACTATTTGGACTTCAGCATTCCGAATAATGTGAATGAAATCCATGGAAGTTTTAGCAAAAAAGTCAGTTTTTCTGGCGAAGAGTTGAAGAGCATGTGCAACATATTGCGCTAGCTTGTGGGTTGGTGCATCGATGTTGCTGACGATGGGTCGTCAGCAACATCGATGCGTCATCACCTTAAGTGCCATCAAAGCACGCCGAAATTTGGAAACTAAGAAGAAAAAGAACCACAATGAAAGTACATAATATTAACTGGCATTGCTGGAAAGATAGCCCAGGCGTGTACACTAATAGGCAATGGTTCGCATTCTTATATATAATTACATATTTTATGTATTTTATATACTCCTTCCCATGTATGGTAAATTTATTCATTCATTTATTTATTATATTACCAACACGAAGCCCGGATACATCATGAAATGACTCTCTTGCTTGCAAGAAAGAAAAACATCTTCAATTGCCATTATATATTTGTGGAGAAAGGAAAGTCAAACGTTTGTATGTCTCCGCACATGTCCAATAATTTGATTTTCCTTTTCAGTATTTGATCTTTATACCTAATAAACGAAAATATAGTATCCATAGAGCATACTTTATTTCTATTTAAAATTAGATCTTATTCTCAATCTAATTCGAAACCTTTCAATCTTCACTTGTTTGTAACTGTTGCCACGGCACCAGTGTCACCAAATGAACAAATCAAAACAAACATTATTGCGCACTTCAGAAACAGCATCCTTTACACACTCACAGAGCATAGGCTTTCCTTTCCGACTGAATGTCATGGAGCAAATTCTTAACGGTATGGCTTCTCATTTGCGTAAACAAGGATATACTGTTTCAGGTTGCTAATCTTAGTGAATGTATTTTGGAAAGAATGGACGGGTGAGATCTTTTGTGAGATATATGCCTTTTAAATTTGGAGAACACTTATTACATACACAACAATAATACTTGCTGCTGAGATAGCCATGTTTTAATTGCTTTGGGCTCTGCTTTAATTGACTGCAGTATCAATCTCTGTAGAACATATATTTGTAAATGTTCCTTTTTGAAGTAGTTAAGATCGTACGTTTTTGGTAGAATTGAACGGGAGTCAAGTGTCAAACGACAGCTATAAACATCGTCAATAATGTTTAGAAAATAGTATTATTTCACATGCGCAATGATCAAACGATACATTGAGTCAAAATCATTCAAAATGGATTGTTAAAATACAATGGTTATAAATAGGAAGATTCGATATTTAAGTAGTTAACGAAAAATTAGATTTTTATTGTGTTCTGTAGTGAGGTACCATTTTATTTAATATGCTGAATCAATTCGCAAATACACCTCTTAACGCCACAAATCCCTTGCTGTTGTGAAATACTCCTTTTTAATTATGGTGATTGTGACCTGAATTCATTTCTTCTTCTACATTCTGTTCGATTGGCATTGCTTTTATTCTTGAAAATGCCATTATTTAAGGATACAAGTGTGACCTTTATATTTCAAATGGAATTAATGTACTCACTTTCACAGCAAACCGATAATGGTTGATTATATGCAGTTTAATTGAGTACACTATGCATTTAGGCGGGCTTTATTTTTATACAAATTCAGAATCAATTGAAACAAAATTTAATTAAATATTGGAGCAATGTATGACAATAAGAAGTCTCCTTGAATTTGAGTGTTTGTGTACCATAAATAAAAAATGTTTAACATCACCAATATAATGGCACGCTCATTTAAACTGTTAAATTCTCATTAAGTATGATGAACGATCATGCATCAATTGTCCTTTGATTATGGAAAATTTAGTTAACCAAACTGTGCAAACATAATGAAATGGCAGCCATCATAATTTCTGTCAAATTTCCTTGAAGAATTAGCAGTTTTAATGTAGCGTTCTTGGATTTATTTTGATGAATGCACCAAACTCAAAGGATTTCATTTTCACCTTACTCATCTCTCAATAAATAATCAGTGTTACAAAAACAGTGTAAAAAAACAGATAGTTTTACATTTGAATGTCCACAATATGAAATGCGCTGTAAGTTGATGAAAATCCACAAAAAATAGTATTATTTACATTTGCTCTACCCCTCATGGTGTACAATCATGACTCCACAGCTAATTAAAAATGGTCTGCAGAAATCACGTTGTGTTGTATTAGCAAGGGAGCAAAAATATCTCTGTTGTAGTAGTGAGATTCGTATGATATGTTTAGGAAAATGACCCCATAACTCATCACTGTAATTTAAATGACATGGAAAGAAGACGTGGTCAAGTGTTAAATGATACTCATTTGAAATGAGAAAGTTGAGCTTTAATCAGTAAATTACAGATCTGACTGATGTGAGTCTCCCTGTTAAGTTTCCTATCTATATTAATTCCTAGTATTTTAGAATTTTCAACATCAGTACATTTTTATATACTATAACTGCATACAATATGCTGAGTTTTGTTAGTATTTAAATGTAAATGATTAATATGAAACCATCCTGCTTAGCCTGTCTTTGAGTGGCTCTGAATCGTACCTTTGCATCTTCTAGATTTTGATATTTTTGCACACAAAAAGCATAATAAGCATATAAAACATATGTAGGTTTAATTTTACAGGGCAAATCACTAATCATGACGATACCAAAAATAGATCAAAGACTAGAAATTCTTCATGAAAATATGGGCATTGAAATTATAAATTGAAGTCGAATGAGGCCATGTCTTTATGGACAATTTAACCCTTAAACTACTAAAAATTTAAGAGAAATTAGGTAAATCAGACTGTTTTGCTAAGATACAATTTTCAAGGAAATAATGAAATTAACTCCTAATAATAATAATCTAGAAGGAATTTGAATCCTTAAATGAAACATCCTTATCCTGTTCATTCCCTTTTCTTGCTTGCCTCACATTCTCCCCTCTATTACCATCTTGAACAGTCCCCTGTCGGTCAATATGCCCTTCATCCATTTTTACTGCCTCAATAGGATTTCTCCCAACCAACCCCTCTCTTCACCCACCATACCAAGTACTTTCTCATTGGTTTTCTTCTCGGTCCATTTCACCTTCTCCATTTTCTCCACACCCACATGTCAAAAGCCTCCAGTCCACGACTATCCTCCTGCTTCAATGACCACATTTCCGTATATAACTATGCACCATATCATAAGTTTCACGAGTCTTTTTTTAATATCCTTACTCAACGTCCCATTAATCAACTCTCTACTCCCTATGAAAGCCTCTGTTCCTAGCGTAATTCTTCTCCATACATCCCTACTACTTTGACCGTGTTGGTCCAAAATGCTTCAGAGATAATTGAACTGTTCTACCTGCATTAGTTTTTGCCTGCCTATTTTAATGTTTAGCTTAGCTTTTTTCTTTCTAGAAAATTGCATAACCTTTGTTTTATTAATTTTGTTTCTCATCCCATATCTGTCTCACTGAATCTCCAATTCACTCAGCAATCCTTAAAACCCCTTGGCTGACTGACAAACTAAAGCTAAATTAATTTATTTTTTCATACTACTTGTGTATTTGATACCCATGGTAGGCCCGTGAGGTTATAGCACGTGTCTTAAAATAATAATTCCTTAAGTCAGCACAGATTAGCATATCCCACTTGTCCGAGAAAATACGGAATTTTCGATTTAAAGAGGTACACGGACACATGATAATCTATGAGACACTGCCACTTACACTGAATAAATCACTAGTCCAACCGTGCAACCCCTCACCTGACACCAATATGTCGCAAGGGGGGTTTCTATCGTGCGACACAAAGGGTATCGGGGAAGGTCAGAGTAACTACACCGAGTATTACCAAAGCAGCCGTATATTACCCAACATCAGTCATAATGCACCATTTACATATAAGTATAAGCAAATTATGGATGGCTAGACCCTCGGTAAACCAACGCGAGGGTGGACAGAATTAAAGTGGCAGAAATATACCTAGGACGGGGTAAATGCAGGGTGGACGCGGTCACGAAACACATAAACTAGGCAGAGCCCTCGTCCGTCGGAAAGGAAGGGAGTATGGCAGGGTGGACGCGGTCACAATGAACGTAACCTAGGTGGAGCCCTAGTCCGAAGTTGAGTCAGGAATATGACACACTGTCGCGACAAGCGCAACATAGCCGAAGCATCGTGCCCTACCGTTCACCGCTAGACAACCAACAGACTGCTTTTTGCCCGGCGACCAGGGCTTTTATACCCAATTTACGAGTCAGGGGAGGAATATTATTGAAACATTGTCTTTGGTCACGTGGAACATTCGGAGGAGCCAGGGAAGGAGTACCATGTCGCTTACTTTGACAATAGATATAAATTTTTGCAAAGTTACCATCTAGAATTTCGTTCAAATATAATAAGCTCTGTTGTTTAAAATATTAATTCTTCCTATTTACGCCATACATGGAAAGAATGGACTGGTGAGATCTTTTATGAAACATATACCTTTTAAATTCTGGAAAACACCTAATTACATTCACGACAAGATTACCAGCTGCTGAGATAGTTATCTTTTAATTTGCTCTGATGATAAACTCTGCTTGAATTGACTGGAGTATCCATCTAAGCGTAGAAAATATATATGTTAATGCTCCTTTTTGAAGTAATTATGGTCTATGTTTTGGATTGAATTGAACAGGAATCAAGTGCCAACCTACAGCTGTAAACAGTGTCAATGTAAATTGAAAATAATATTTAATAATGTATTCCATGATCAACCAATACATTGAGACCAAATTATTCAAAGTGGATTTTTAAAATACAATTAATTGAAAGATTCAATATTGAAATACTAAACATAAAATAAACTGTATTTAATACACGCTTGGTAGATGATAGGACTTCTAAAGTTATTTCCACAGCCATTTTGCAATTACCCAATTGGGTGCCACAAATCCAATATTATGAAGCACTCCTTTTTAATTACAGTGTTTGTAAAATGAATTCATTTCTTCATCTTCATTATATTTGATTGGCATCTATTGGCTTAGAAATGCCATTTATTTTAGAATATATAGTATGTATGACATATAAAAGTCAATTGTTTTAAATGCACGCAATGTGAAAGCCAATTAATAATGACTGATTCCATACAGGTTCATTGAGTATAATACATTTATTTTTATAGGCTTTATTTTCAAAAAAAATTCAGAATCAATCAAAACAGATTTCGATGAAATATTGGAACAGTTTAAGACGATGAGAAGTCTCCTGGGATTATATAGTTTGTGTTCAAAAATTACAAAATATCACACCAATTTAATGGCAGACTTATTTAAACAGTTATTAATTCATTTATGCATTCATTGTCATTTAATTTAGGACAATTTATAAACCCAAATTAAAACAAACTTATTAAATATTAATCTTCATTACCTCAGAATAAAACATCCAGAAACGGACATATTTTCCCAGATTTATGAAGAAGGTTTGATTGCCCAATTGCTTGATGCGAGAGTGTTATAGTGTCCGATGGATTCCCAGCAACATCACTAGTCAACACTTCCAAGATTTCCTTTGACTGCTTCTCATCCTGTTTATTTAGAGATTGATGAAACTGCTGGAATTCTTCAATGCTTTCGGGCATTAATTGATCATTACTCAATTGAACTAATAACTGTGGAAATTAAGTTATATGTTGACCACTTTACTGATTCTTTTGTTTAAAAAAAATCAAGTTTTATAGATTGGTAGTGTATAAATACTAATGAAATTAGTGTGTTGTTTTCCATTGATCATTCTTCATAAAACTATGAGCAAACCAGTTCAAGAATGATATTTGTCAAAGAGATTCTCACTCCATTCTCTTCAAATGTTATGCCACAGCATAGATATGTGCTCGTCAAACACTATCTGCATTTTGCAGACAATGGTACCTTTATGAGGGATAGACATCCTTGTGTCAAGCTGAATGAAATTAGCCCTCTGCTTGTATTTCTCAACAGAAAGTTCTCAAGTTTGTTGACACCTGAGAGGAAGATTTCTATTGTCAAAAATGTTATTCTGTACAAGGATGAGCTCTCACTGATGCAGTATGTTTCCTTGAAAGGAGTCAGATTTGGGGTAGAAACGTTTGGATTTGCTAAGCCTAAGTCTGGATATATATGGTCATTTATTATTATTTCTTCAGGAAAAAGGTGGGTCATGATAGTCCAGGGGGTAGAGCATTGGACTATTGACCAGAGGGTCCAGAGTTCTAACCCCAGGCAAGGCACTCAGGGCACCTGATGCTCCACTCAAGCTATGTGATTTTTCCTGGTACCAATCTTCCTGGTAAACTTTATCTGCCACAGTGAAAGTAACTGGCTCCCCTTAATACCCTGATGTGTGAATTTCACAGACTGTATAGAGCTAAGTACTGGGTGAACTCTACCTTCACCCATTAAGTGACCTTCCAGCATTGATTACTGTGTTTATGGTATACAGGAAATGGTCAGTATTGAACGTGGAATATACCAATCTTCCTAATACATCCTTAGATTGTGCTAGCAGTAATGAAACCTCTGCTAGGTCAAAGATTATTGCCTGACTGCAGACAACTATTACACCTCCTCAGAGCTGGCTGATTTATTGGTTTCGAAAGGAACCGATAGACATGGGACATGGAGAATTAGAAGGAAGGAAGTACTAGATGACGTGTAGGCTAAAGAAGTAAAAAAGGAGGAATTGACTGCCCTAAAGCAAGGCAAAGTGATTGCTATGAATTGGGAAGATAAGATGGCCGTCAAGTCTCTGTACCCTTTACAGTACATAATACGGAATTTGTGGAATATAAATGAAAAGGATATGGTGCTATAAAAGCCAAAAGTTGCTGTTGTGTACAATAATACAATAGGTGGAGTAGAAAGGGAAGATCAGAACCTGACAAATTTCCCCATTATGAAACAAGGGGGGCAAATATTATTTAAAACATTTTTCTCTTGTTGGACCAGGGCACATGGAATGGATTTCTGTTGCAGAGAAAGGGTGGTGGACCAAAGGGTAAGTTCAGAATTTAGAATCAAACTAGTGGAAGATGTAACTGAGGGGTACATTGCATATGATATAACATGTGAGGGTTGAAGGCCTTCAGTAGAACCAAATCCTTGAACCTCTATGTAAGTTACAATTTCCCAGGTATATTCCACCTACAGAGAAGAAGGAAAAGCTTTGTAGGATGTATGCAGTTTGTTGTGCCAAAAGGGATGGAACAAGCAAAAAGATTGGAAAAGAAGCGAGGTGCCATTTCCAAGCATGTCACAGCCGCTAACAACAGACATGTGATTTTATGAACAGGAGGAGATTTTCGTGTGTTTTAAAAATATGGTTAAAAGAATTCATAAATCATGCCTTCTGTTTCCACGTCATATCATTTTAATCGCCATGTTGTTTCGTCATCCGGTTTACAACGTTAATTAATAATTATAAATCGTCGATGACTTCATTTGCGTGTGACTGATCCTGAGCAACTTTCATTTGCCGCTGTGTTTGTAATTAAAAATTCGAAAATTATGAAGAAATGTTGCTGTTTCTCTCGCTTTTAATACACAAAACATTCTATATAAAATAAATTTAATTAGAATGAGCCAATTGCGACATGCCATACATCTTCAATCGTTTTCTCTCTGAATATTTTGATTATGCTGATAAATTTGTAAACTATTTCTTTCACTTTTTCCACGTTTTTTCTTTGGTAGTTGTTGATGCGAAAGAAGAATGGGGGTCCTACTACCGACCGACCAATTGATGCTTATGGACTGTGCCGTTAGGTGCTTGTTATACCAATATCCAGCTATGCTGATCAATGGTTGTAGGATATAAGTGGTTTATGGGCGAAGTTAAGCTAGTGAGTATATTTTATTGCAGTTTGTGACAGTATTATATTTGGAGATTATGACAGCCCATTTATGCTTGCTTTAGCACAATTGTATCTGAAATGGGGATTATCAGGATAATTCCATAAAGGTTCTAATAATGGGTTACCAGTATTTCCTATTGCTTGTTGAAATGACGTGGCTAGGTCGCTTAGATATGTTGGAAGGTCCGGTATTTTTAGATCCATGTGAATATCTGAGTTTCTTACAAACCAGGCGTCATTAGCAAGGGTTCGTAGAGTATTATTTTTGAAGCATGTCATTTTCTTCAATTTGGTTGCGGCTATTGAACCCAAGGCTGGGTAGCCTTCAGATAGGTGGTATCAGAGATTTAAATAACAGTAACTTGCTGAGAAGACGGAGGGGACTGGTGCATTTTATGAGGGGATAGGATAAGAAAGCGGCTGAATTGGCCTTGTTGAGTGCATATTGAGTGTGTGCTTGACAAGTGAGTTTACTGTCCATTTGTACACCAAGAAATTTAGCCGATGATGCCTGGGGGATTATTTCCCTGCCATAGTGGATAGGAGTGATGTGAGGATTCTTCCATTTTCTGGCGTAGTTTACGTTTACGCATTTTGTGGTGTTAATGGTTAGTTTCCAATTGGTCATCCACTCTGCTATGCTCTTTAGGTGTTCTTGGACATTTTTTGCGGCATGATTTGGGTCAAAGGAAGTTGACGCTCTAGCTGAGTCATCCGCATGGAGGTAGCTTTTGGGTCGGAGGGGAGGTCGTTAATGTAGAGGTTGAATAGGACGAGTGACAAAATTGATCCTTGAGGAAAGCCTGCGGATATGGACCGGGCAGTTGATTTGACATTGTTAAGGTCTAAAAAGAATGTGCGGTTTGAAAGAAAGGAGGGGATGGTCTTATTTAGGTATACTGATATGTCGGTTTTAAGCAGTTTATGTATTAAACCAGTTCGCCAGAACTTGTCAAAAGCTCTTTGGAGATCAAAGAAGACTACTTGGGTGTGCTTGTGGATGTTGAAGCCGAAAGTCATCTGTTGAACCAATCTTGTTATTTGCTGAGTCGTGGAATGGCGACGGCGGAAGCCAGTTTGCTCAGGTCTTATCAAGTCTATGGCCGAGATTTCTTCTTGTAGCATGTTTAAGATGCATTTTTCTAGAAGTTTGCCCATGCAGGGGAGCAGGCCACTGGGTCTATAGTTCAGGATATAAGAAGGATTTTTATCGGGTTTTGGAAGGAGTATTATCTTAGCCGTATTCAATGCCTTTGGGAAGTACGATTGGGAAAGACAGGCGTTGAGGATAGAGAGTAGGTGTTTGATAAAAGATTTAGGAAGGTTTTTCAGGTGAAGGTAGGAGATTTGATCGGGTCCTGGTGATGACTTGGTTTTGGAGTGGGAAATAATGGAGTAAAGTTCTTCAGGAGTAATTTACAGGAATATTTGGAATGGGCAAAGTGACAGGCCATAGACACTGATTAACGCTTCTGAATCCAACAAGGATGTATTATTGTTTTTAAAAATGCATTCGAAGGAGTCGGCAGAGGTATTTGCTTTGTCGCTGTCATCGTATAGTGCTCTCCCATTATGTGGTATTGGCGGGGTGGGTACCTTTTTCCTTCGCAGACAGCGGGCTAGGGTCCATACCAAATTATCCTTATGTGAGAGTGACCTTATTTTCTCTTGCCAAGCTTTTCCCAATATTTTCTAGTTTTGGATGTTACCAGGTTTCAAAGTGCACAGAACCGGATTTTATCTTGGTGGAGATGAGTTAGTTGCCAGAGGGCTCTGGCCTCGTTTCTAAGTGAAATTAGGTGCAATATGTGCGGAGGTAGTGTGGCACCAGCGATGGAGGCCGGAGAAGGAGGGTAGCGAGACTGATGAATGATTTTGGTTAAGGTGCTTGTAAAATCTTGAGCCGCTTTCTATATGCTGTCTGGAGTGCTAGCAGGAGATGGGACAAGGTTAATGGCCAAGCAGTTTTCTTTAAATATTATCCATTTAACTCTTCTAGTTGGTTCTGGTTGTATGAAGGAGGGTAGGAACGCAGTAAAATATGGGGCAGTGGTCAGAGGCTGATTTATCTAGGTTAAGGATTTGGAATGCGATATCTGCAGATAATGGAACTACATCCAGGATATCGGAGGAGTGGGGATGATGATGGAAGAGGGTAGGGAAAGGCGGTGAGTGAATTGAAAGTGAAATATTTTTGGTAAATAGGAGCTTATGAAGGGCTTGCCCTCGTGTGATAGTGGTTTTTCAACCCCAGGCAGAATGTTTGGCGTTTAAGTCACCACCTTTTATGAGCTTTGGGTGCAGTAGGGATGAGAGCGCTGATAAGCCAGGGGCGTCTGACTTTGAGGATGAAGGTGGAAAGTAGGCTGACCAAATGTTAAGGGTCCCAGTAACTCCTTTTATTGCTATTCCAGCGAGTTCCAGTTTTTGGGTGGGTGGGGGTTGAAGTTATGTGAAGTTTAGGTTAGTTTTGGATAGGATCATGACCCCGCAACCAGGATCATTGGCTCTATCTCTTCTGATTTTAGAGTAATTTGGACAATTAAATGTTTGGCTATTATTATTTTTGGTTTCTTGAAGAAGGATGATGTCTGGATAATGATTGGTTATTAGGAGGTTTAGCTCTTTTTTTTTGTTTTATATGCCATTTATGTTCCATTGTAAAACTTTAAAGAAGTGGTTGTTTATTTGTGAATTAGGCACCATTTACAAGTTGAAGAAGGACTGGTATAAGGTCATTGGTGATGACGCTAATAAGGGTTTTACTGTCAGTAGGAGAGTGAAGTTTCGTAATTATGCTCAATAGAGCAGTTCTTATATTTGCAGTTGATGATTGGTCATTGATTGAGGGAGAGTGTTGTCTAGAGGGTGGCGAAGGGTGTTGATCGGAGGTTGGGGGAGAGTTAAGAGATGATTGAGGGGTTCACAGCCAAACTGTCAGCTATCAAGAGGGCCGTAAAAGACATAAGAGATTGTAGTGGCTCTTCTCTGATCTGTTCCCACCCAATGATTTCTATATAATCCATATCAGTCTTATCATCAATGCACCTGATGGTTCAGGAGATCTATTATACCCTGTGGTCCCTTCAGATAAAGGGGAA
This sequence comes from Hetaerina americana, assembly GCF_022747635.1. Lineage (NCBI taxonomy): Eukaryota > Metazoa > Arthropoda > Insecta > Odonata > Calopterygidae > Hetaerina > Hetaerina americana. Next base: position 35,254 of record NW_027287325.1, read on the forward strand.
GTAGGTATCCTCTACATGGACTGCTGGTCATGTGGGAATACCAGGCATTGAAAAAGCTGGCAAAGCAGCAAAGGAAGCCCTGATCAATCTCAAAACAGTCTCAGCATTGCTTCCTGTGGTGAACGTCGTGGCTGCCTTGCGGACTTTTGTTCTGAACCAGTGGAAGGAAGCTTGGTGATTCTTGCAAAACAAGGAACTTAAGGCCATAACTTTGGTTGTATTGACAGCGCCCTTTTCCATCTGGAACATTCAGAGGGAAGAGGTCAAGATCACGTGCCTGAGAATAGGGCACTTAGCCCTCACGCACTCTTCATGGAGACAAAAGTGCAACCTTGCTGCAATGGTTGTAACAAGCGCCTGATTGTGACTCAGAAATAAATTATAAAAAGCTAGATACCTTTTTTAAAATATGAGATAATTTAAGCAATAGTTTAGGGGAGGACCCCAACTTTTTAGGTAAGGTTTCCGAGTTTTTGAAGGAAACTGACCTGAACGGACAACTTGAGTTTCCGTTCCTTTTTTTTTAAATAATTTTGTTTTTAACTATTTATGTGTTTTTTTATATATTGATGTATTTATCAAAATTGGATTGAGGTTTTAAATGTTTTAAAAAGTGGTGCAAAAAGAACCACTATTACTAAGGGTTGGTTTCTTTGGGTAAGATCATTGCCTTCAGCTGCGAGATCTCAATGAAAATGTTGGTTAGTACAGAAGAGAGGGGTGATCCCATGGATGCACTTTCATGATGTTCAATGTGCTTATCATTTTAAAGGAAGTATGAGTTCCTAAGGCAGAATTTGCGAGGTCCAGGTTAATCCTTAGCTAATCCCTGTGAGGTGAGGTTTTTGATGAGTAGCATGGAGTCATCAATGGGCGTATTTGTGAACAAGGAGATGACATCAAAGGTCACCAGCATGTTGACCTCTTGGACTTCAGCATTCCGAATAATGTGAATGAAATCCATGGAAGTTTTAGTAAAAAAGTCAGTATTTCTGGCAAAGAGTTGAAGAGCATGTGCAACATATTGTGCTAGCTTGTGGGTTGGTGCATCGATGTTTCTGACGATGGGTTGTCAGCAACATTGATGCGTTATCACCTTAAGTACCATCAAAGCACGCTGAAACTTAAAAACTAAGAAGAAAAAGAACCATAATGAAACTACAAAATATTAACTTGCGATCCTGGAAAGATAGCCTAGGCGTGTACACTAATAGGCAATGGTTCGCATTCTTATATATAATTACATATTTTATGTATTTTATACACTCTTTCCCCTGTATGGTAAATTTATTCATTCATTTATTTATTATATTACCAACACGAAGCCCGGATACATCATGAAATGACTTTCTTGCTTGCAAGAAAGAAAAACATCTTCAATTGCCGTTATATATTTGTGGAGATTGGAAAGTCAAACTTTGTATGTCTCCGCACTTGTCCAATAATTTGATTTTCCTTGTCAGTAATTGATCTTTATACCTAATAAACGGAAATATAGTATCCATAGAGCATACTTTATTTCTTTTTTAAATTAGATCTTATTCTTAATCTAATGCGAAACCTTTCATTATTCACTTGTTTGTTACTGTTCACACGGCAACAGCGTCACCAAATGAGCAAATCAAATCAAACATTATTGCGTACTTCAGAAACAGCATCCTTTACACACTCACAGACCATAGGCTTTCCTTTCCAACTGAATGACATGGAGCAAATTCTTAACGGTATGGCTTCTCATTTGCGTAAACAAGGATATACTGTTTCAGGTTGCTAATCTTAGTGAATGTATTTTGGAAAGAATGGACGGGTGAGATCTTTTGTGAGATATATGCCTTTTAAATTTGGAGAACACCTAATTACATACACAACAATAATACTTGCTGCTGAGATAGCCATGTTTTAATTGCTTTGGGCTCTGCTTGAATTGACTGCAGTATCAATCTCTGTAGAAAATATATTTGTAAATGTTCCTTTTTGAAGTAGTTAAGATCTATGTTTTTGGAATAATTGAACGGGAGTCAAGTGTGAAACGACAGCTATAAACATCGTCAATAATGTTTAGAAAATAGTACTTATTATTTCAAATGCCCAATGATCAAACGATACATTGAGTCAAAATCATTCAAAATGGATTGTTAAAATACAATTGTTATAAATAGGAAGATTCGATATTTAAGTAGTTAACGCAAAGTTAGATTTTTATTGTGTTCTGTAGTGAGGGACCATTTTATTTAATATGCTGAATCAATTCGCAAATACACCTATTAACGCCACAAATCCCTTGCTGTTGTGAAATACTCCTTTTTAATTATGGTGATTGTGACCTGAATTCATTTCTTCTTCTACATTCTGTTCGATTGGCATTGCTTTTATTCTTGAAAATGTCATTATTTAAGGATACAAGTGTGACCTTTATATTTCAAATGGAATTAATGTACTCACTTTCACAGCAAACCGATAATGGTTGATTATATGCAGTTTAATTGAGTACACTATGCATTTAAACGGGCTTTATTTTTATGCAAATTCAGAATCAATAGAAACAAAATTTAATTAAATATTAGAGCAATGTATGACAATAAGAAGTCTCCTTGAATTTGAGTGTTTGTGTACAATAATTAAAAAATGTTTAACATCACCAATATAATGGCACGCTCATTTAAACTGTTAAATTCTCATTAAGTATGATGAACGATCATGCATCAATTGTCCTTTGATTATGGAAAATTTAGTTAACCAAACTGTGCAAACATAATGAAATGGCACCCATCATAATTTCTGTCAAATTTCCTTGAAGAATTAGCAGTTTTAATGTAGCGTTCTTGGATTTATTTTGATGAATGCACCAAACTCAAAGGATTTCATTTTCACCTTACTCATCTCTCAATAAATAATCAGTGTTACAAAAACAGTGTAAAAAAACAGATAGTTTTACATTTGAATGTCCACAATATGAAATGCGCTGTAAGTTGATGAAAATCCACAAAAAATAGTATTATTTACATTTGCTCTACCCCTCATGGTGTACAATCATGACTCCACAGCTAATTAAAAATGGTCTGCAGAAATCACGTTGTGTTGTATTAGCAAGGGAGCAAAAATCTCTCTGTTGTAGTAGTGAGATTCGTATGATATGTTTAGGGAAATGACCCCATAACTCATCACTGTAATTCAAATGCCTCGGAAAGAAGACATGGTCAAGTGTTAAACGATACTCATTTGAAATGAGAAATTTGAGCTTTAATCATTTCATTACAGATCTGACTGATGTGAGTCTCCCTGTTTAGTTTCCTATCTATATTAATTCCTAGTATTTTAGAATTTTCAACATCAGTACATTTTTATATACTATAACTGCATACAATATGCTGAGTTTTGTTAGAATTTAAACGTAAATTATTAATATGAAACCTGCCTTTTAGCCTCTCTTTTATTTGCTCTGAATCGTACCTTATTTCTAATATATGTATTTAAGATTTTTCTTAGCTTTAGCCTTTTAACTATGTAAAAATCCCACGGGGATATTCCCTAACAAAGGTGTCCGATGTTATTTGCTTAAGGATGGCATTTTGCACGTAAAATTGTATCACAATCGTTTTCATAAAAAGTCACGAATGCCATTTCTAGGTACCTTTGAGTGTCTGACTGCTGAGCCAGGGACATAATGGCATCAACAAATGCATTGATTTGTGATTGTCATTTGTCGAAATTGCCATTCAAATCAAACAATGCAAACAAGAAATTTGCCCCTTATTTCCTTCACAAACCCACCACAAACTCGAGCCCTCATGCTGACGGCATTAACTTCATTCTTCGCTGATTCTATCAAAGCATCAGAATGGCATCGGTCGTATCTAGGGTGAACCAAACCATTGAAGCTGATGAGACGTTTGACAAAAAACATAAGGTGCGCATTATTTATGTTCACTGAATAGCTAGTTTAATGTACATTAATGAGGTAACTACCATGCAAATGGGAAACAGAAGGAAAATAGAAACCTGATTTAACAAAGTTCAAGGATGCAACCTCTCGCAAGCAATATTCAACACATGCATCTATGAAAGAGACAAATTGAAGGAAACACAAAAATTGGGCATCAAAGGAGCCAAGGATAAATGACGAAGCAATCAACATGCTCCGGTTTGCAGATGAAATAGCAGGAGTGACGAAAAAGCAAGAGGACCTGAAAGCAAATCTGATTATTATGGACCACCTACTTGGGGAATATAATATGAGCACAACAAGAAGAAAACAAAATTCTTGTGCGTGTGGAAGAGAGAAGCTGAATCCAGATATCGCAAATTGAGGAGTGAAACTGGACCAAGTGGAATCCTTCTTTCATCTACTTGTTGGGCAGTAATATAGTAACATGGGATGGAAGAAGTTCGACCGACGTTAAGCAAAGAATAGCCCAGGCAAAGAGGACGTTCATTGAGAAAAGGCTATTACTATGTTCAAACAATATAAGATTGCAAACAAGGAAGCAGATGGTCAAAACGTTTGTGTGGAGCATTGCATTCTATGGATCAGAGCCATGGAATAGCAAAAAGGATCCCGCAAGGATGGCCAAAATACCAGTACATGGAAGGGCAAATTAAGAAGAACGTAAACAGCAAGCCTATCAAAGGGAAATGATGCTTAATAGCAAAGAATGGAGGGCCTGCAGTAAACCAATCTTAGGATTGTTATACTGATGTTGATGATGATTTGTTAGTTAACTTTTTAAAGTCAAATAACTCACATTTACCCCGTGTTTCATAATCATCATTTCTATATCACAGTACCATATCTATATCATACCTAATAAATATTTTATTACTCCAAACAAAACAAAAAATCCTGCATTCTCCTCTAAATCAGGTCCCTCTTCAGCTCTGAGTACTTCCTTCCTCCCTTCATCCCGTCCAACATCCCTATCCTGTTCCTTCCCTTTCCTTGCTTGCCTCACATTCTCCCCTCTATTACCATCTTGAACAGTCCCCTGTCGGTCAATATGCCCTTCATCCATTTTTACTGCCTCAATAGGATTTCTCCCAACCAACACCTCTCTTCACCCACCATACCAAGTACTTTCTCATTGGTTTTCTTCTCGGTCCATTTCACCTTCTCCATTTTCTCCACACCCACATGTCAAAAGCCTCCAGTCCACGACTATCCACCTGCTTCAATGACCACATTTCCACACCTTATATAACTCTGCACCATATCAAAAATTTCCCGAATCTTTTTTTAATATCCTTAGTCAACGTGCCATTCATTAACTCTCTCCTCCTTATGAAAGCCTCTGTGCCTAGCATAATTCTTCTCCATACGTCCCTACTACTTTGATCGTATTGGTCCAAAACACTACCGAGGTATGTAAACTGTTCTACCTGCTCTAGTTTTTGCCCTCCTATTTTAATGTTTACCTTAGCTTTTTTCTTTCTAGAAAATTGCACAACCTTTGTTTTATTAATTTTGTTTCTCCTCCCATATCTGTCGTACTGGATTTCCGATTCACTATGGAGTGCCTCATGCTCTTGGCTGACTGACAAACTAAAGCTTGGTCATCAGGAAACCTAACTGATTTTACGAATTCCCCACCCACCTTCATTTCTACCTCCAATTCTTCTTATGCCTCTTTAATCATTTCTTCTGCATACAGGTTGAACAGCAATGGTGATAGTGGGCAACCCTTCCTTACACCTCTTCCTAACACTGCCCAACCGGACTCCCCGTTTCCCACTGGTACCTGAGCATCCTGAGACATGTACAGGTTGCGGATTAGCCTCCTTTCCCTCCAATCTATTCGTATTTTCTGCAGAATACTGATTAGTTTTTCCCAATTCACTCTATCAAACTCTTTTTCGAAAATTACGAAACAGGCAAATACCTCCTGGTTATGTTCTATATTCCTCTCGATTAATAATCTCATTTCTGCAACGGCATCACGCGTACCTCTCCCCTTCCTAAACCCGCACTGATCATCTCGAAGTAATCATTTGCCCTACTCTGTATCCTTTGGTTTATCATCCTGAGAACAACTTTAGCTGCGTTGGATATCAAACTTATCATCCTGTAGTCCTCACATGATGTAGCCTTTACCTCCTTTGGAATAGGAACTAAAACTGATCTCACATAGTTTTCCGGCCAGATTCCTTCCTCATAAATACTGCGGATCAGCCCATAAAGCCTCTTCCTCCCACATTTTCCTAAGCCTATTAAAATTTTCGCGGGAATGTTATCCATCCACACAGCCTTATTTAGTTTCATCTCCCTTAATGCCCTTCCTATCTCATTGCCTTGATGTAAACTATCTTCTTCTACATCATGTTCCTTTTCTATGTCTAACTTTTTTGGTCTAAGCTCTTTACTATACAGTTCTTCTATATACTACCTTGATCAAAAATTTCCCGGAATTTATTCAGAAAATTAAAAATACAAGTTTATTCATCTAAATCTATATTGTCCCCTTCAAAGTAATCCCCATCGACTGCAACACACTTATGCCAGCGCTTGATCCAATCCTCAAAACATTTTTTATATTCGGTTTTCGGTATGTCCATCAGTGCTTCCTGCGATTTTTCCATTACTTCCTCTCGGCTGCTAAAACGCGTTTCCCGTAATGGTTTTTTAACTCGATTGAACAGAAAGAAGTCACAGGGAGCCAAATCAGGTGAATTCGGTGGCTGTTGGATGGTATTTGTTGCATTTTTCGTCAAAAAATTACGAATAATGATAGCACTGTGCGACGGTGCGTTATCATGGTGCAAAATCCACGAGTTTTCTGCTCACATTTCTGGTCTCTTTCGGCGAATTGCTTCACGCAAACGTCTCATAACGCCCAAATAATACTCTTTGTTTACTGTCTGGCCTTCTGGCAAAAATTCATGATGCACTACATCGTTGTAATCCATGAAAACCGTCAGCATTGCCTTCTTTTTTGACTGAAAACGACGTGGTTTTTTTGGTCTCGGCTAATTTGGTGAACGCCATTCACTTGCCTGATGTCTGGATTGCGTGTCGTACTCATAAACCCACGTCTCGTCTCCAGTAATGATCCTTTTGATGAATGTGGGATCGGATTCAGCCTCGCAAATCATGTCTTTTGCGACGTCATTACGCTCTCTTTTTTGCATGAAATTGAGGTCTTTTGGCACCAACTTTGCTGCTACACGACGGAAACCCAAATCATTAACCACAATGTCTTGGGCGGATCCATAGGCAATGTTCAAGTCCTCCGCTATTTCTCTGATGGTTAATTTGCGGTCATTGACCAACATTTCTTTTACTTTATCAATTTTTTCACCGACTTTCGATGTCGATGGTCTGCCACTGCGTTCATCATCTTCGATTGACTCACGACCACTTCTGAAGCGCTCGTGCCACTGGTAAACGACCGTTTTTTTAGAGAATCGTTGCCGAAACACTTTTCCAACATTTCCAACGTCCGTGCGCCACTAAATCCGTTTTTTACGCAAAATTTAATACAAGTTCGTTGTTGCAAATTTAAATCCATTTCTGCAATTGTAAAAAATCGCCAACACACACAGAGATAGATGTACTCTTGGCTACGTAACTTTTGCAAATGTCAAGTTATGACACTAAGATTTAAAGGGAATATCAACAACAGATGTACCAATTTAACAAAAAAAACAGAACTCAAATCGGAACGATGGGAGCGCCACACGGTGGTTATTCCGGGAACTTTTTGATCAAGGTAATATTCTTTCCATCCCTCTTGGATATTTCTTGCGTCAACTATCATCTTACCCGCCTTATCTCTAACTGCTATCGTTGATCTACCTTTCTTACTTCCCGATAAAGATTTAACTTTGCTGTACAGCGCACCGATTTCCCCCTTGCTTTGCAGACTTTCCATATCATCGCACTGCGTCTTCCACCATGCTTCTTTTGCTTTATTTGTTGCCCGTCTCAATTTATTGTTTAATTCTTTGTACTTCATTTTGCCTAATTCTGTATTTAGATTCTTTCATTTTCGCCGCTCATCCATCTTTGTAATCATCTCATCCGTGATCCATGGTTTCCTAGTCCTTTTAGCGTTAACGGTTCCAATAGTGTCTTTTGCGGCTTTAGAAAAGCCTCTCTTAATACTTTCCCAATTTTCTTCAATATTACTTAGCTCTTTACCATCCTCCATGATATCCTCTACCGCCTGTTTTTATTCCATCCTTTTCAAACCAGTTAATGCTTCTACATTCCATTTTCTGACTCGTCGCCCCTGCCTTATCCTTTTGAAACGTACTCTACATTTCATAACCACTAAATTGTGCTCAGAGTCTGCATCCCCTCCCGGGAAGCTGTGCAAATTTATCACACTGTTCCTAAACTTGTGTCTAACCATGATATAATCTAGCTGATACCTTTCTGAGTCACCTGGCATTTTCCATGTATACCTGCATCTTTTGTGGTGTCTAAACCAAGTTTTGGTGGTGACTAGCCCGTCTCCAGCAGAACTTAACTGCTTTCTCCCTGCGGTCATTCCTTGTGCCTAAACCGTAGTCCCTGACCTCATCACCATCGCTTCCTTCGTCTACCGTCGCATTCCAATCCGCCATCACTATCAAATGTTTCCCTGCAGGAACATACGCGATTATGTCTCCTAACTGATCATATATCCAATCCGCCTCTTCTTCCTTATGGTTCTCGGTGGCAGGTATACCTGAATAATAACCAAGTTTGTCGGTTCTGCTTTTATTTTTTATTATTTACTAGTAGTATTTTATCCGTTACCTGCTCTATGTTGCAAGAAATAATGAGCTCTACGGCCTCTCAATAAAGAAGAAAGGGGAAGAAAACTCCAATGGCCGTAAGGATTAGTTGCCAATCTCTCGTCAGACCAATTGTTGTGTTGGTGTGACGGGAATCACGTCAGGGACCAACCACAACCTCTCGACCAGAATACCCTCTGTGGTGGTTTACGGGAGATTAATCCGCTCCCAGAAGTTGGGCCCTTTTGAGTGTGTGTGCGTTTCTCGAGTGCTTGTGTGTGTGTTTGGTCTGTGCCATCCACAGAGTGTGTGCTTGAGAATATCCTGGAATCTTTAACGGGGTCTACTCTACAGCCTCGTGAAGGATTCCATCTCCATCTGAAATTCTTTAACAGGGTCTCACAGCCTCGTGAAGGATTTCAGACAGGATAGTGTGCGTGTGGCTGTGTGTTGGTCCCGTACGCGGATTAATCTCCCGTAAACCGCCACAGAGTGTGTGCTTGAGAATATCCTGGAATCTTTAACGGGGTCTACTCTACAGCCTCGTGAAGGATTCCATCTCCATCTGAAATTCTTTAACAGGGTCTCACAGCCTCGTGAAGGATTTCAGGCAGGATAGTGTGCGTGTGGCTGTGTGTTGGTCCCTGACGCGGATTAATCTCCCGTAAACCACCACAGAGGGTATTCTGGTCGAGAGGTTGTGGTTGGTCCCTGACGTGATTCCCGTCACACCAACACAACAATTGGTCTGACGAGAGATTGGCAACTAATCCTTACGGCCATTGGAGTTTTCTTCCCCTTTCTTCTCTGCTCTATGTTGACTACGTTTCTCCCTACCTCTTCATTTAATACTATGGGACCCCTCGTTTGCTCTCGTCCCCGCCGCTGTATATTATTCTATACTTATCATTCCAGTAATCCCCGCAATCTTTCCATCTCACTTTGCATAGACCTAAAATATCAATATTTCCCCTTTCCATCACTCGCTTAACATTCTCCAATTTCCTTGTCCTCATGATTGTCCTAACATTCCACGTTCCTATTCTAACTAATTTGGTCTTCTTCTCCTGCGTCTTCTGTCCTGCTGCTGGTTTTCCCTTGCAAGGGTTTCGTGGGATGACGACCGCGGAAGCCTTGCCTCCCCCGCTGCCGGGTACGACACACGGCCGATTGGGCCGAGCCCCATAGTTGCCAGGACTCAAAATCTCAGTATAGTCCAACTTGTTAATCTTGGGAATGATAATTGATGTCGTTTCCCGTTCCCTTCCTCAAAAGTGTTTTTAACGTGACACCATCACTTATTGGCCGCCCCAGTGGGGTCACATACCATTGCATCCGCCTCACTGAGTAACAGACGCTGCGTGGACTACCTTTCGTCTTGCTCCTAACCTTCGACCTGTCTGGCATGGGTGACCCTACCAGGTGATATAATTATTACTCCTGCCAGCACCGCTCTAGGGGTCATCGGAACGCACAACCCCTTCCACCACGTCAAGGTTGTAGTCCGAGTAGGGATACATATATATATAATATATTTAAATGAATATATAAATATTTACACACACACATATATATATATAGTATATATATGTGTGTGTGTAATATTGTGTGTGTGTGTAATTTATTTATTTATATTTATATATATATATATATATTTATATATATATATATATATATATATATATATATATATATATATATATATATATATATGTATTAACATATGCATTTAAATGAATATATAAATATGTACACGTGTATGTATAGTATATATATATATATATTAACATATACAGGGTCCTACCCAAAAGTGGTAGGACTGTTTTTCTCTGGTACGAACGGTGTGATAGAGGAGGGTGCGTCTGGCAGGGTAAGGTGGAGGGGGCTCTTAGCAACAGAGAAACTCCAACCTCAGTCACCTGCGGGCTATCGTTGAGTGAGGAGACCGTTTTAGTGAAGCAAGTTTTCTGCCCGCGTCGAAAAACAAAATGAATCTGAATTTAGAGCAATGTTATTCCGTGAAGATTTGTGCGAACTTGGGAAGACGGCACCTAAACCCTCGATATGATGAAGCAGGCTTATGGGGAAACTCCTATAAGCCGTTCCATAGTATTTGAGTGGCACAAGTGGTTTAAATAGGGTAGGGAGCTTGTTGAAGACGACCATCGCTCCGGACGGCCGTCGACGGCAAGAACCGACACGGATGTGGACAGAGTGAGGACACTGCTTAACACAGACCGACGCTTAACTAGTGGAGAAATGGCAGACAAGTTGGGTCTGTCTGCATTCAACATCCAACGCATTATTACACAGGATTTGGCCATGCTCGAGGTGTGCGCCAAGATGGTGCCGAAAATTCTGAGTGTCGACCAAGTGATAAATAGATAAAGAACGTACTACGGCCGAGTGAATGGAAAGAATATAAAACCCAAAGCCGTACACTTAAGGGCACTTTAGGGGGAATAAAGAAGGGGGTTTACAGGGAGTGAGAAAGTTATAGCAATCACTCAACCATTCCGGTATATGTAGACACATTGACCGTCGTGAATCGCAAACACACAACACTCAGGGTTTACGGGGCGGGAAGCCCGACGCCAGTGACCCGTCACTCAAACAAATGAAATATAAAATAAATAGTTCTAACAATTACTCCCTTGATCAGGTATTTGCACAACAAATTGACCTTCACAAGTCGCAACCACACACACACACAGGGTTTACGGGGCGGGAAGCCCGACGCCAGTGACCCGTCATTCAGACCAATGAAGTATAAAATAAAAAAATATAACACTTACTCCTTCGCTCAGGTATTTGCAAACAAATTGACCTTCGCAAGTGACAAACACACACACACTCAGGGTTTACGGGGTTGGAAACCCGACGCCAGTGACCTGTCACTCAAACTAGGAAGACACTGTAAGCACAGTGCTGGTGGGGAAATAGTGCCGAAAAAACTGACACCAGGTGTTTCGCATGCTAAGCAGGCCTCTTCAGAGAAGAATGATGAAATTAGTTGGAGCCAAAATATATAAGTAAAAGTTAAGTAGGGGAGGGGGGGATGGTAATGGACAGGGGAAGGTTATGGGGGGGAGCACGTGGATGAACTTCGAAACCCAATCTTGGAGAATTCACCCGTAAGCCACTTGGATATTTCGTAGGTGGGAGAATTGATGGCGGACACAATGGGGCGCATGGGGCAATCTGTTTTATGTATTTTTGAGAGTCCGTATAGGCGTGAGAGGTGTGGGTTCGGAACATTAAGTCTGAATTTAAGTTTTTTATCGATTAGGTGCTTGCAATTAGTTAATGCAGACTTATAGCTTAGGATCATTTTGTTGAGGGGGTTTTTTAAGATTTTGGTGTAGGGACCATTGTCAATTAGAGATTGCATTTTTTGAAGATAGGTGTCTTTGTCCAGAATAACACAGGAATTCCCTTTGTCAGATTTTAAGTAGAAGCAGTTTGTGTTACGAAGTGAGCGGATAAGAGGAAAGAGGTTACTCGGAGGTTGTACACTCTTGTTGGGGACTTGCGTAAGGTTTTTCCTAATTTGGTTCCCACAGCAATCCCGGATTTGATTCTTGGTTCCCATATCAAGGTATTTAATGGCAGATGCTATGTGTGCAATGAGATCATTCCAGGGTGGTTTTGGGGGTTTAACACTGAAATTCAGGCCCCGGTTTAGTAAAATTAACTCCTTACGGGAGAAGCTGGTCTCGGAAAGATTAACTACAAAAGGGAATTGCTTCGCCTTGGCGACATGAGGATGGGTGCTTTCGTCCTTGATGGAGGAAAATTTCTTGGAAATTGAGAATTGTTTTGGCCGTAGCTTATGGATGCTGACTGAATGGACTTTCCTATCATATTCTAACCACTCGGTAAATTCAATTGAATCCAGACCTGCCGTTAACTTAATATGAATATTGTAGGCTTCAATTTCAAGTTTTGATCTTTTTGCGTAAAGGAATTGGATTTTAGACTTCAAAAATACGGCTTTTTATCATGGAATCATAGCGGAAAAATTGGTTTTTCCGAAGGTGGTCGAGGAGATGAATCGGGGGAGAATTCCGTTACTTTGGGAGTCTGTTACATGCAGCGTGTTCTCTAAAGCGTGTGCGAATATTTCTGCGAGTTTGCCCGATGTAAGAAAGGTCACAATGTGGGCAGGAGGTTTTGTAGATTCCAGATTTGTCTAGGGTCTCAATAGGATCTTTTGGATTAACAAATAGGTGTTTCAGTTTAGTTTGACTAACAAATGTGGGTGTATATTTGATTTTTTTGAAGATAGAAGGAAGAACCTTTTGTTAGTTGTGGGTGGTGAGGTAGTTTGTAGTGGTGGGTAGTTGAGGTAGTCACTTACAGTGTCTTCCTAGTTTGAGTGACGGGTCACTGGCGTCGGGCTTCCCGCCCCGTAAACCCTGAGTGTTTGTGTGGTTGCGACTTGTGAAGGTCAATTTGTTGTGCAAATACCTGATCAAGGGAGTAATTGTTAGAACTATTTATTTCATATTTCATTTGTTTGAGTGACGGGTCACTGGCGTCGGGCTTCCCGCCCCGTAAACCCTGAGTGTTGTGTGTTTGCGATTCACGACGGTCAATGTGTCTACATATACCGGAGTGATTGAGTGATTGCTATAACTTTCTCACTCCCTGTAAACCCCCTTCTTTATTCCCCCTATAAGTGCCCTTAAGTGCACGGCTTTGGGTTTTATATTCTTTCCGTCGACCAAGTGATCGTGCTCGTCGTGAGACAGCTCCTGGCCAAATACGGCGTTGCCATGTATCCGCACCTGACCTATTCTCCCGATTTGGTACCATAGTCAGACGTTTAATGAAAAATCAATATTCCCTGAAAATTGAGAGATACAAGCATATAGTGCGGCGACAGTGGAGAAAATATAAGAAACATTCAACATTCAGAGAACTTCATCAGTATAACAGCACCAAATAGCTTACTGCCCTCGACAAACGGTATTATCGTGGAGGACTCATATTTTGTGAAAAAATAAGGAGGATGAGGAAAAATAAGTCAGTGGGACCGGATAATATCTCAATTGACATTCTAAAACTGGGTGATACCGCAATAGCTTTGTACCTGAGTCATCTATTCAAAGTAACTTTAAATGATGATGCCTTGCCCAGTGATTGGAAAAAAGCAAATATTACACCAATTTCAAAGAAAGGGGATAAAACAATTGCCAGCAATTATAGACCGGTAAGCATTACCTCAGTTGTTTGCAAAATAATGGAAAAAAGAATTGCTGACTACATTCGGTAATGGTGGACAAGAGATAAATGGGTATTCAAACACCAACATGGGTTTAGAACGCGATACTCGAGTGAAACGCAGCTTTTGGGATCGGCGACGCAATAGACGAAGGAAAGGATGTGGATGCAGTAATTGCTGATTTTTTGGCAGCTTTTGACCGAGTGCCTCACGATAAATTATTGTTAAATTTGGATTCGATACCATTGGACTTGAGGGTAAAACAATGGATAAAAAAATTTCTTAGAGGCAGAACTCAAAAATTAAAATTAGGGGATACATTTTCAAATGAGGCGAGCGGTTTAGCAGGAGTTCCACAAGGCAGTGTTCTAGGGCCATTACTCTTCCTAATTTACGTAAACAATCTACCAAACAATTTACATTCCCAAATAAGACTCTTTGCCGATGACTGCATTATATACAGACGGAAAGAGCATGTAAATGACCACGTAATACTACAAAATGACATGGATCGCCTTGGTGACTGGGTTAAAAATAATAATATGGGCATTAATATAAGTAAAAGTAAGCATATACATTTTTCAAATAAAAATAATGCAGAAAAGGAAATTTACACCATCTTTGGAGAAAGAATCCCATGTACCAGTCAATGCAAATATTTAGGCATTTATTTAACTAGGGAGTCCAAGTAGATAATTTGACACGGAGACATTTAAATTATTGCATTGGGTGATGAGAAATTTAAAAGGAGGTAGCGTAGCCACAAAAGAAAAAGCATATAAGGCACTGGTTACCCCTATCCTAGAATACTCCTCCATAGTGTGGGATCCATATGAGGTGGGACATATTAAAAAGATCGAAAAAGTTCAAAGAAAGGCAGCAAGATATGTACTCGGAAGGCACCAAAGAACAGATAGTGTCACAGAAATGTTAGATATACTGAAATGGGAGAGTTTGAAAAATAGAAGAAAAAGGAGTAGGTCAGGCGCGATGTATAGAATTGTTAAAAAGGACGAAGCGTGGGAAGATTTATTGCAAGGGATAGAGAAGCCTAACTTAAAGGGAAAAAACGACCATAGCCACAAAATAAAAATAAGGACTCAAAAATCAAATAAGAAAAAATACTCTTTTTTAAATAGAACTATAACTGATTGGAACCAGCTGCCTGGAGGTTTGTTTGAGCCCTTTCCATCCAATTTTAGAAGTTTTAAGTATAAATGTAAAGCAGCCACTGTGTAATAAACATTATTGTTGATATTAAAATATTGTTCGTATGTGATGTGGACGGCATTTTGTATGTGATGTGGAAGTTTGTTTGTATGTGATGTGGAAGTGCCATTGTATGTAAAAATATTTTGTCTTTTATCTGTTTTTATGTGTCCGTATGTAATTTTCGTTGTAAGAGCTGTGACCAAACTTGACCGTTGCCACCAGGAAAATTGCCTAATTGTAACGTATTTGTGTGAATAAAAATAAATTAATGTTCTTGTAATATTGTGTTAATGGACACTTTTAGGATTTGCAGAGTATTGTTTAAACTAGGAGATAGGTATTTGTTTAACAATATTTGGGATTAAAGCGTAGGTTCTAATTATTAATGGTTACCAGATTAGAATCCAAAATTTCGTGCCAAATGATCCATAAAACGCATATAGTTCAAGGTATTGTATTAAGGTTCGTAAACCTGACTTGTAATCACTGGCATTGTAATGATGAACAATGGTTTTAATCAGCTAAGGCTCTTTTCGCTTTCAGAAAATATTTAATTGTGGTCTGGGGTCTAATTCCGTAAATACAATCAAAACCTTGGAAAGGTATTCTCGACGATATGGTCTTGTGCTCTTTTGTTGAGTCGTTCGATCGCGGTAAGTTCGTACGTTTTAAATGTTACTGTCCCGAATGTTCCATTTTTGTTGGGTACATAAGTTTCAGATATTTTGAGAAATGCTTTTTGGTTTTCCGAGTCTAGCATTAGATACGGTGAGTCTTCGAATTGCTTCTCACTCGAACGCTGGTTTTTGGAATGAAGGGATGCTGTCTTTTGTTCACGGTTTTCGTTGTGAAAGTACGGAGTTCCAGTAATCTCACCTTGTTGGGGTTCACCTTTGTTGATTGATTGGAACACCTGTTGGATGCTGTGACCTTAGTAACCATTAGTCGCTTCAACTTCCCCCTTCGGACGCTGTATATTATCACACTGCTCAGTTACAAAATGTGAGTAGGTGCGGACGGAGCGAGCTGCTGCTTGTTGCGATATCTCTTGCTGCCGACTGCCGGCTAATTGGTTTATGCGCCTTCGTCTCCGCACTCTAGTACTTTCCTCTGGTGGGAGGACTAGGAAGACTCCGTAGTTGACAGATGAAATGTGGTAACCGCTGCATAACCCCCCTTGCAGTGGGTAAGCCTTGCCAACAGGAGAAAGGAAAAACAAATAAATAACAATTTACAAAGCAAAATCCCTCAGATTCCGTGGGAACTGGACCCGGCGGCCACTCCGGGTGCTCAGTACCGGGGGCATAGTTGTTCCGGGCTTTAGCCTCTTGGGATTCGGAGGGACTGGACGTAGTAATCATCCTATCTCGATGGCTGTCATCTTTCAAAAAGAATGCTGGCTTAAGTCTATCAATAGACACCGTTGTATCCTTCCAATTGACTCGAAGGGTGAAATATTTTTCCGTCCTATTTAGCAATTCGAAAGGTCCATCATATGGTGGCTGGAGGGCACGCTTTGTCGCCTTGTGGCGCACAAACACTTGAGATGAGGAGGCCAAATCACGGTGCTGAAAAACAACCTTCTCTCCATGACGGGTGATGGGAAGAGGGTGCAGCTGCTGCATATGACCTCTCATGTGTGCGGCGAAGTGGGTCTCAGCAATAGGAGGATTCGTTTGAGGTGAGAATAACTTCCCAGGAAGGCGTAATGGTTCTCCATACACCATCATGGCAGGGGTGGCCTTCCGGTCCTCTCTCCATGCTGATCGAATGCCGAGTAGTACCCATGGGAAGGCATCTGACCAGCTTTGATCGGAATGCCACATAAGGGCTGTCTTTAAATGGCGGTGGAAACGTTCCAGCAATCCATTAGCGGCAGGGTGGTAGGCTGTTGTTCGTAGGTGTTCTGCACCGGAAGTCTTTGCTAAGTCCTGAAATAGAGAGGAGGTGAACTGCGAACCACGATCAGTGGTTATTCTCTGAGGAACTCCGAAACGGGCAAACCATCCAGAAACCAGCGTCCTTACCACGACTTCCCCTGAAATATCTGTGATGGGAAATACCTCCGGCCATCGTGTGAATCGGTCAACGATCAATAAACAGTAGCGGAAACCGTTGGACTGGGGCAGGGGACCGATGATGTCCACATGCATATGATGAAACCGTCCTGTGGGAAGAGGGAAACTCCCGACAGGTAAATGGACGTGGCGATGAATTTTGCACTTTTGGCATTCCAAGCAGGATCGGGCCCAATTGCGGCATTCTTTACGTAGGGAGGGCCACACGAAATGATCGGCAACCAGCTTGACAGAGGTTCGGATGCCAGGGTGGGCAAGGGAATGTAGCATGTTAAACGCACTTTTGCGGAATGGGGCTGTCAGGTATGGTCGTACCGTGGTGGATGAAGTGTCACAATATACTTCCATTTTCTACCGGGGACCTTTAACTTTTTAAGACACAAATGGGAGTTGGGTGTCAAGAATTGCTGCATTTCTTCATCACACGTTTGGGAGGCTGCCAGTGCCTCATAGTCAATGGGGGAACTAATTGCTGTCACTCTGCCGAGAGCGTCGGCGACCGCATTTTCCACCCCGGAGACATGACGGATGTCCTTGGTGAATTGGGAGATAAAGTCTATGTGACGAAATTGTCGAGGGGAGCACTGATCGGCCTTCTTTTGCAAGGCAAACGTTATAGGCTTGTGATCCGTATAGACCGTGATTGATCTCCCCTCCACCATGTGGCGGAAATACTTAATGGCTTTGTACACATCAAGTAGTTCACGGTCGTACGCGCTGTAATTTCGTTCAGTTGGTGTCAATCTCGTTGTGTCAAAGGCAAGCGGCTGCCACTCTTGCCCGCATTTCTGCTGTAAGGCTGCACCGAGTGAAATATCTGACGGGTCTACGACGAGAGCAAGTGGAGCGTCGGGGTTGGGATGGGCTAGAAGGGCAGCTTTTGCGAGGCTGTCTTGACAGGTGTTGAATGCATGTCACCTCTCCGCAAGATCTAGCCTGGAAAACACCGAATTGACAAATAAGGCGTGCGCAAAATCCTGTTTGTGGGGCACCGGATATTTATCAGGTAAGGTGCATTGAGGGGTCTGTAGTCCCCGCAGGGCTGCTACTCGCCGGTTTTCTTTGGGACCAGATGGAGGGCAGACGACCAGCTGCTTTCGGACCGACGCACAATCCCTTATTTGGGCATTGCATCGAATTCGCGTTCCGCGATGGCAAGCCTGTCTGTTGCCAAACGACGTGACTTACACGAAACGGACTTACCTGGCGTGGTTCGAATATAATGCATTGTAGTATGGTCAACGCTATGAGGGAAGCCTGGGGGTCTCGTGATTTCTGGGTAGTGGCAAGCAATTCGTGGTTACGAGAATGACCGCTCACAGATTTCACTTGATCGGGAGAAGGCTGGGCGTAACTCCCGGGGACTGAAATGGTAGTGAATCCATCAACCAATCTATGGTTGCGCATGTCCACCAATAACCCGTAGAATTTCAGGAATTCCGCCCCAATGATAGGTTGTGACACGTCCGCGACAGCGAAACACCACGAAAAATCGCGACGGAGGCCGAGGTTAAGGCTAAAGGTCATCCGACCATACGTAGAAATAACACTGCTGTTCACTACAAACAGCTCGTAATCAGTCTTGGAGCGGGGCCTTTCCACTTTGACTCTAGGAAAAACACACAAATCGGACCCAGTATCTATCAAAAACCGCACCTTTGTGTTTCGGTCTGTCACGTACAAGCGGCATGGTTCGGGACTACCATCGGAGGCTGCTATCACCGACTGCCCTAGGGGTTTTCCGACGCATAGGAGCACGGAGTCGAGCACTTCCGGGCATCGGCGCCAAACCGACGGTGGTACCAGCAAACGTCTCTTCTCCCATCCGAATTTTGTGAGGAATGAAATTCCATTGATTCATGTCCACAGTTTAACCCAAATCATATTTCTTAAGGACGGTTATATGTATACAAAGCATTGAAATATTTCTTTCATCATCTTTAGAACTTGTAAATCAACTAAGTCCGAAACAAACATCATCGAATGTAAATATGATCTTGGACTTTATCTTGACTTGCGTCCTCTTTGATTGCATTTATTACTATTGCAACCGGAATGTATACGCATACATACTCTCAGGTAAGTTTCATTCAAAATGATTTACTTGGGCTAAAGTCTGAGTGAACGTGTGTGGACTAAGCCAATAGTATTGCCTACATGCTACGACACGGTTTACCAAACTCGAGAATCGGTTTGATGAATTATTTTGGAAATGTTATTTAAATATTTTTAATCGGTTTTAGGAGAGTCATGTCAATATGTTTAAAGAGATGAATTGTAGAAGAGATTTAGTCATTTTACAATGATGAGTTCCCCATTTAAAAAAAGGGAATCAGAAAAACATTCTATCTTACGGACCCACTACTTTGGCTCAAAATAATATAAGTTGTAATAGACTAAATAATGACGACAAAAGACTGATATTAGCAATTTGCTATAAACAAAAGTTTAAACTCTTCTCCTTTAATTAAAACTTTGGCCTTCTGTGTACTCTACTAGCAAAATTCAAAACTGGATGAGCATTATATAGTCACCAATTTCATATTTAATACGACAATATTCATTGAAAACATCATTATTCTCACCTTCTGAGCAGAGATTACATCTGATATCTCTAACTACACTTCAAAAAATAAACACATTTTCTTCATATATTTTAAGGTAATCGCAAAGGTATTCGGAATGGAAAACTTTTATATTACCTCTTAAATTGAAGGATAGTGGGGATATATTCATTTAGAAAGGAGAAGTTTGAAGATATTGCAAGTAAATCATCCTTTCGTGATCGCACAAGGTTGAATATATGTCTGTCTATATATTGTTTATCAATCTTTACCGAAACTGCAACTGGGGCCAATGATAAAATGGGGAAAATACTTTCAATTTTACACAGCAATTTAGACTAGACTCTTCAATAACATATAGAATCTCCTAAGGTATTTTAAATATCGAGGTTTATTGACGGAGAATGTAAACCGCATAGCTTTCTTCAATAATATAATAGCAGACACACGACCTGCTGTCAACAAAATGTCAAAGTGCAGTACCATAACCCAGCAATGGACATTAAGGTCATAATGCCGAGAATAGTCATCTCGACCCCGAATGATATCACACTGAGACCGGTGAAGTTCTAAGAAGTAGTCGAGGGCTTTCTTCTTCTTCTGGCCATTGCTCTTGCTCTTCACACCCTGTGGGTGCACCTATGCAAAGAGGTACTTCATTTCCAAGGTCACTAAATGCTCATCCCCCAGACGATTCATGAAGAAATGATGAACTTGCTTGAAGAAGTTCAGCACATCCTTCCCATTAAGGTCACATTTTCCTGAACAACCGAAATGGACAAACAATGCTAATGCCACTTGGCAAATGCATTCATTCACAATTCAAACTGCTTTCTCCCCCAATCCTGCCGTGACCCATCAGTTGAACGGTCTCTCTGTGCCAAAGGTCCTTCCTCTTGGAGAAAATTTGCTAGAACCTTTGAGAGAAACTTACCAGCAAACCTGACCTTACCCTGGCGAACATGTCCATGAATTATGTTGATTGTCGCCCTAAAAGCAGGACGTTTGATATTCAAGGATCCCCTAGTCTGGTAAACGCAACTGGCGATTAATAATTCCATGCGCTCTTCCTATCAACCCAAACAATTCAATGCAAGACCTAGCACATGTTGAAAACCTTTAGATATAGGTTGCATAGTCGGATTGCAATCCTGATCCAACTCCCCTTCAGTCAGGTGGAGTGCTATTTGATGTAGACCTTTGAGAGTCGCGTTGGATGCCAAATTCATTCAGATCTCCCTCGTCTTCAAGTGTTTCTCGCCCAAATTCATGACAAGACCGTGACGAACACAATCGTAATGTAGGCGTCTTTATTTGGCTAATTGATTCTCAATTCTCTCTGTAAAACAACCCATTGGGCTGTCAGTTGAACACCAATCTTTGAATCCACGCTCACCCATGATTGCCTAACAGAAGCATTTCATTACGATATCCTTTTCCATTGGATGGTAGTCTATCTCTGGACATACTGAAGCCGAAATCTCTATCGAACCTTGCGTTTGTTTTACCCCATCCAGAAACCCAGTAACAGTTTATTCCGTGGAAGAAATATCTACCAGGCATATTACTATTTAAACATCTGGACAAAATACTAGCCAACTTGTAGGAAGAGTGATGACCAATATTAATTTTATTGTTTTTAGGCTCAAAACTAATGGCAATTAAAGTAATTAAGTGAATGGCAATTACTTGAGTGCCATTCGGCCACTCTTTCCCAAAGACCAAGTGGGAGGAACATCGAGGTCTTTGAGCGACGAATACACCTTTTTCTGAATTCTGCCAATGTTCCACAAAAGGTGCTCTTTGCCTGAGTCCCAATGAGGAACCATCTGCGCTTGGCGTATTGCCGAGCTGTGCGTTATGGTGCCAGTTATGTTAGACTCTGTTGTCCTTGCTTTCACCTTTTGTTGAAAATGGTATATCACGGAACAACGAATCAACAACAAGTTTTTTGTGAAGTGCTGAGGTAGAAGTTATCAAGAAATTACTGAGATGTTAACAGCTTTTTACGGTGATGATGATCTAAAGGAAATATCCGTTATCAAATGGATTAAGCGTTTCAAAATGGCCGACAAGACACCACGGATGATGAAAGATGCCGGGATGACCTTCAACCCTCTCCTGTGATGACATTGGAAACATCGATCATGTGCGGTCCCTTGTCCTTACCGATCGTCATTAATAAACTGTTTATTCGAATAATAAACGAAAAAGGAGTTTGATTTACTTAAATTGAAGACATTTAGAGAAAGTACGCGTTTTCATCCAAAATACGATCATTGGATACACGTGTTGAAATTAAACGACATATTTTGCGATTGAGAAATGAACGAATGATGAAAAGAGTTTGAAATTAAACGATGTTATCGAAAACACGAAGAATAAATAAAAACGATCTGTTTTCTGTAAATACTCCATTTCAAATACTTGTTAAAATTAAAACGAAATTTTTAGCGAAGGAGATACGAGGGTCATCCGGAAAGTAGTACCCGTTCGTGCCGCATGAAGTCCTGACGACGCGAGTAGCCGCTGGACGAGGTCAGATAGCTTCAGTGGCTTGTCTGCCTTCTCTGAGCCAAGTTGCGTGACGCTAGCATTGCCTGTGTTGTTTCTGTGATTGTTTACAATTTTAAAAAAATTGAGAACGCCGCTAGTTGTGAAGTGAGGGCAGTGATTAAATTCCTCAATGCAAGAAACGTTCGCCCATGTGATATTCATCGCCAATTAAAGGAGGTGTATGGAGACAATGTAATGGACGAGTCGTCTGTTCGGCGGTGGTGTCGCAACTTCAACATGGGGAGGGGGAACACACACGACGATGAGCGTTCGGGGAGACCGTCTGTCATTACAGACCAACTGGTGAGCTCAGTTGACGAATTCGTGAGGAACGATCGGCGCGTCACAATTGATGACATCTGTGAGCATTTTCCCAATGTTTCTCGAACAATTGTTCATGAAATTGTTAAACACCATCTGCATTATGCAAAAATTTGTGCAAGATGGGTCCCTCGCGTATCTCAATGAGCTGGCGGCGAAGGACTATGCAGCAGGAATACAGAAACTTGTCACACGTTGACAAATGCCTTAATTTGCTTGGAGATTATGTTGAGAAGTAGTTTAAAGTATCCTCTTTCAAATAAATTTTGTTATGTTTGTTAATATTTACTTTTGTGTCTTTATTTCACGAACGGGTACTACTTTCCGGATGACCCTCGAATAAACGAAATAGGAGTTTGATTTATTTAAATTGAAGAAATTTAGAGAAAGTACGCGTTTTCATCCAAAATACGATCATTGGATGAAAACTAGCCGTTTTCAGTGGACACGGCGCAAAACATGCGCGTGGGAAATCATAACACCAATGTTTGCGGTTAAAAAACCAACGAATTTTGAAAAAAGTAGTTTGAAAAACTTGGAAGGAAATTACTGAGAGAAAATTTACGATTTCACCAAAAAACACAAAGAAAACATAAAAACAAGGAGTTCTCTGTGGAAATCCATCATCAAACACTAGTTTAAATTATAAAGATATAACTTGCGATGTAAAAGACAAAGAATATTGAAAAACGTCTTTTGAAAACCTTGAATTGAAAAAATGTTGATTGATTGATTTCATCGAAAATAAGAAGTTAAAGTAAAAACTAGCAGTTTTCAGTGGAATGGCAACAAAACATTCGCGTTGATAATAATAACAACTATTTTTCGATTGAAAAATAAACGTATTAAAAAAAATCGCGATTTAATCGAAAATACGTAGATTGAATAAAAACGAGCAGTTTTCTGTGGAAATACCACATAAAACAAGTTATCAAATTAACGGACATATTTTCGATAGATAAATCAACGAATGATGAAGAAAGGCGCTTGAAAAAATGAAATTAAAAAAAGGGAGAGAAAATACGATATTACATCGAAAATACGAAGATTGAAAGAGAACTAGCTGTTCTCAGTAAACTCGCCACAAAACATGCGCGCTGGAAATTATCACACCAATATCTGCTATTAAAAATTCAACGAATTATGAAAAAAGTAGTTCGATATAGTTGAAAGGAAAATATTGACAGATTATTAACGATTACATCAAAAATACGAAAATTAAATATAAACGAGCTGTTCTCCGTGGAAATACCAATTTAATGCGTGTTAAAATTAAAACGACATACTCTGCGTTGAAGAAATCATCGAATGATGAAAAAAGGTGTTTGAATTACTTAAATTAAAAATATTTCGAGAAATTACGCATTTAATCGAAAATACGAAGATTGATAAAAAGCTAGCAGTTTTCAGTGTACTCGCAAAAAAACATACGTGTTTAAATAATTACCCATATTTTGCGATTGAAATTTCAACGAAATCTGAAAAAAAGTAGTTTGAAACTCATGAAAGGAAAATATTGACGGTAAAATAACGATTGCATCGAAAATACGAAAAAAAATAAAGACGAGCAGTTTTCCGTTTAAATACTACATATATTACGTGTTTAAATTAAAACTACATATTTTGCGGTGAATATATCAACGAATGATGAAAAAAGGAGTTTGAAATTTACCGATATCATCGAAAACACAGGAAAAAAATTAAACGAGTTGTTTTATTTGGAAATACCACAAAATACGTGTTTACATTAAAATAACGTATTTTTCGATCGAGAAATTAGCAAATCATGAAAAAAGGAGTGTAAAACTTAACGATTTCATTGAAAAAACGGAAAAAAAGATAAAAACCGGCTGTTTTCTGTGGAAACTCCACTTCAAATTCTTGTTTAAATTAAAACGACATTTTTAGAGATGGAGAAATAAACGAAAAAGGAGTTTGATTTACTTAAATTGAAGAAATATAGAGAAAGTACGGGTTTACAAATACAATACCATCATTGGATAAAAACTAGCCTTTTTAGTGGACATGCCGCAAAACATGCACCACCAATGTTTGCGGTTAAAAAATAAACGAATTTTGAAAAAAGTAGTTTGAAAAACATGCAGGGAAATATTTGAGAGAAAATTTACGATTTCACCGAAAACACAAAAAATACATAAAATCGAGGAGTTCTCCGTGGAAATCCCGCATCAAATACTAGTTTAAGTTATAACGATATAATTTGCGATGTAAAAGACAACGAATGAGGAAAAAAAGAGCTAAAATGACTTGAGTTGAAAAAATGTTGAGAAAATACGTGAATGCATGAAAAATGCGATGATGGAATAAAAACTAGCAGTTTTCAGTGGACTCGCCACAAAACGTACGCGTTTAAAATAATCAAACCTACATTCCGAATGAAAAATCAACGGATTTTGAATGAAGTAGTCCGGAAATACTACATTAAATACGTGTTGAAATAAAACGACATATTTTGCGATTGAGAAATCAACGAATGATGAATGAAGGAGTTTGAAATTTAACGATGTTATCGAAAACACGGAATTTAAATAATAACGATCTATTTTCTGTGGAAACTCCACTTCAAATACTTGTTTAAATTAAAACGACATTTTTAGCGTTGAAGAAATAAACGAAAAAGGAGTTTGATTTACCTAAATTGAAGAAATTCAGAGAGAGTACGCGTGTTAATCGAAAATACGATCATTGGATAAAAAATAGCCTTTTTAGTGGACATTCCGCAAAACATGCGCCACCAATGTTTGCGGTTAAAAAACAAACAAATTTTGAAAAAAGTAGTTAGAAAAACTTGCAGGGAAATAATTGAGAGAAAATTTACGATTTCCCCAAAAACACAAAAAAAATACATAAAATCGAGGAGTTCTCCGTGGAAATCCCACATCAAATACTGGTTTAAGTTATAACGATATAATTTGCGATGTAAAAAACAACGAATGAGGAAAAAAAGAGTAAAAATGACTTGAGTTGAAAAATGTTGAGAAAATACGTGAATGCATGAAAAATGCGATGATGGAATAAAAACTAGCAGTTTTCAGTGGACTCGCCACAAAACGTACGCGTTTAAAATAATCAAACCTACATTCCGAATGAAAAATCAACGGATTTTGAATGAAGTAGTCCGGAAATACTACATTAAATACGTATTGAAATAAGACAACATAGTTTGCGATTGAGAAATCAACGAATGATGAATGAAGGAGTTTGAATTTTAACGATGTTATCGAAAACACGGAATTTAAATAATAACGATCTATTATCTGTGGAAACTCCACTTCAAATACTTGTTTAAATTAAAACGATATATTTAGCGAAGGAGATATAAACGAAAAAAGTGTTTTATTTACCTAAATTGAAGAAATTTAGAGAAAGTACGCGTTTTCATCCAAAATACGATTATTGGATGAAAACTAGTCGTTTTCAGTGGACACCCCGCAAAACATGCGCGTGGAAAATCATAACACCAATGTTTGCGGTTAAAAAACTAACGAATTTTGAAAAATGTAGTTTGAAAAACTTGGAAGGAAATTATTGAGTGTAAATTTACGATTTCAGCAAAAACACAAAAAATACTTAAAAACGAGAAGTTATCTCTGGAAATACCACATCAAATACTAGTTTAAGTTATAACGATATAATTTGTGATTTATAAGACAACGAAAAGAAGATAAGGTAAACACTAGCAGTTTTCAGTGGAATGGCAACAAAACGTACGCGTTGATAATAATAACACCTTTCTTTGATCGAAAAATCAACGGATTAAAAATAAATGCGCGATTTCTTCGAAAATACGTAGATTGAATAAAAACGAGCAGTTTTCTGTGGAAATGCCACATAAAACCCGTGTTCAAATTAACGAACATATATTCGATACATAAATCAACGAATGATGAAGAATGGCGCTTCAAACAATGAAATTGAAAAAAGTTAAAGAAAATACGAGATTACATGGAAAATACGAAGATTGAAAGGGAACTAGCTGTGCTCAGTGAACTCGCCACAAAACATGCGCGCTTAAAATCAAAACACAAATTTCTGCTATTAAAAATTCAACGAATTTTGAAAAAAGTAGTTCGATATACATGAAAGGAAAATATTGAGAGATTATGAACGATCACATCGAAAACACGAAAATTAAATATGACCGAGCTGTTCTCAGTGGAAATACCGATTTTAATGCATGTTAAAATTAAAACGACATACTCTGCGTTGAGAAAATACGTGAATGCAAAAAAAATACGATGATTGAATCAAAACTACCAGTTTTCAGTGTACTCGCCTCAAAACATACGTGTTTAAATAATTAACCATATTTTGCGATTGAAAATTTAACGAATTTTGAAAAAAGTAGTTCGAAATACTTAAAAGGAAAATATTGAGAGAAAATTACCGATTCCATCAAAAACACGAAAATTAAATAAAAATAACTGTTCTCTGTGGCAATACCAATTTAAAATGCGTGTTAAAATTAAAACGATATATTTTGCGGTGGAGAAATCAACGAATGATGAAAAAATGGGTTTGAAATTTAACGATATCATCAAAAACACGGAACATAATTATACGAGTTGTTTTATGTGGAAAAGCCATTAATACGTGTTTCCATTCAATATAACGTATTTTTCGATGGAGAAATTAACAAATCATGAAAAAAGGGCAATGTTCGTGTTTTTCCGTGTTTTCAATGAAAACTTACGATTTCATTGAAAACACGGAAAAAAGATAAAAACGAGCACTTTTATGTGGAAACTACACTTCAAAAACTTGTTTAAATTAAAACGACATTTTTAGCGTTGAAGAAATAAACGAAAAAGGATTTTGATTTACCTAAATTGAAGAAATTTAGAGAGAGTACGCGTGTTAATCGAAAATACGATCATTGGATAAAAAATAGCCTTTTTAGTGGACATTCCGCAAAACATGCGCCACCAATGTTTGCGGTTAAAAAACAAACAAATTTTGAAAAAAGTAGCTAGAAAAACTTGCAGGGAAATAATTGAGAGAAAATTTACGATTTCCCCAAAAACACAAAAAAAATACATAAAATCGAGGAGTTCTCCGTGGAAATCCCACATCAAATACTGGTTTAAGTTATAACGATATAATTTGCGATGTAAAAAACAACGAATGAGGAAAAAAAGAGTAAAAATGACTTGAGTTGAAAAATGTTGAGAAAATACGTGAATGCATGAAAAATGCGATGATGGAATAAAAACTAGCAGTTTTCAGTGGACTCGCCACAAAACGTACGCGTTTAAAATAATCAAACCTACATTCCGAATGAAAAATCAACGGATTTTGAATGAAGTAGTCTGGAAATACTACATTAAATACGTATTGAAATAAGACAACATAGTTTGCGATTGAGAAATCAACGAATGATGAATGAAGGAGTTTGAATTTTAACGATGTTATCGAAAACACGGAATTTAAATAATAACGATCTATTATCTGTGGAAACTCCACTTCAAATACTTGTTTAAATTAAAACGATATATTTAGCGAAGGAGATATAAACGAAAAAAGTGTTTTATTTACCTAAATTGAAGAAATTTAGAGAAAGTACGCGTTTTCATCCAAAATACGATTATTGGATGAAAACTAGTCGTTTTCAGTGGACACCCCGCAAAACATGCGCGTGGAAAATCATAACACCAATGTTTGCGGTTAAAAAACTAACGAATTTTGAAAAATGTAGTTTGAAAAACTTGGAAGGAAATTATTGAGTGTAAATTTACGATTTCAGCAAAAACACAAAAAATACTTAAAAACGAGAAGTTATCTCTGGAAATACCACATCAAATACTAGTTTAAGTTATAACGATATAATTTGTGATTTATAAGACAACGAAAAGAAGATAAGGTAAACACTAGCAGTTTTCAGTGGAATGGCAACAAAACGTACGCGTTGATAATAATAACACCTTTCTTTGATCGAAAAATCAACGGATTAAAAATAAATGCGCGATTTCTTCGAAAATACGTAGATTGAATAAAAACGAGCAGTTTTCTGTGGAAATGCCACATAAAACCCGTGTTCAAATTAACGAACATATATTCGATACATAAATCAACGAATGATGAAGAATGGCGCTTCAAACAATGAAATTGAAAAAAGTTAAAGAAAATACGAGATTACATGGAAAATACGAAGATTGAAAGAGAACTAGCTGTGCTCAGTGAACTCGCCACAAAACATGCGCGCTTAAAATCAAAACACAAATTTCTGCTATTAAAAATTCAACGAATTTTGAAAAAAGTAGTTCGATATACATGAAAGGAAAATATTGAGAGATTATGAACGATCACATCGAAAACACGAAAATTAAATATGACCGAGCTGTTCTCAGTGGAAATACCGATTTTAATGCATGTTAAAATTAAAACGACATACTCTGCGTTGAGAAAATACGTGAATGCAAAAAAAATACGATGATTGAATCAAAACTACCAGTTTTCAGTGTACTCGCCTCAAAACATACGTGTTTAAATAATTAACCATATTTTGCGATTGAAAATTTAACGAATTTTGAAAAAAGTAGTTCGAAATACTTAAAAGGAAAATATTGAGAGAAAATTACCGATTCCATCAAAAACACGAAAATTAAATAAAAATAACTGTTCTCTGTGGCAATACCAATTTAAAATGCGTGTTAAAATTAAAACGATATATTTTGCGGTGGAGAAATCAACGAATGATGAAAAAATGGGTTTGAAATTTAACGATATCATCAAAAACACGGAAAATAATTAAACGAGTTGTTTTATGTGGGAAAAGCCATTAATACGTGTTTCCATTCAATATAACGTATTTTTCGATGGAGAAATTAACAAATCATAAAAAAGGGCAATGTTCGTGTTTTTCCGTGTTTTCAATGAAAACTTAACGATTTCATTGAAAACACGGAAAAAAGATAAAAACGAGCACTTTTATGTGGAAACTACACTTCAAAAACTTGTTTAAATTAAAACGACATTTTTAGCGTTGAAGAAATAAACGAAAAAGGATTTTGATTTACCTAAATTGAAGAAATTTAGAGAGAGTACGCGTTTTTAATCGAAAATACGATCATTGGATAAAAAATAGCCTTTTTAGTGGACATGCCGCAAAACATGCGCCGCAAATGTTTGCGGTTAAAAATCAAACGAATTTTGAAAAAAGTAGTTAGAAAAACTTGCAGGGAAATAATTGAGAGAAAAATTTACGATTTCACGAAAAACACAAAAAATACATTAAATCGAGGATTTCTCCGTGGAAATCCCACATCAAATACTGGTTTAAGTTATAACGATATAATTTGCGATGTTAAAGACAACGAATGAGGAAAAAAAGAGTAAAAATGACTTGAGTTGAAAAATGTTGAGAAAATACGTGAATTCATGAAAAATGCGATGATTGAATGAAAACTAGCAGTTTTCAGTGGACTCGCCACAAAACGTACGCGTTTAAAATAATCAAACCTACATTCTGATTGAAAAATCAACGGATTTTGAATGAAGTAGTCTGGAAATACTATATTAAATACGTGTTGAAATAAGACAACATAGTTTGCGATGGAGAAATCAACGAATGATGAAAAAAGAGGTTTTAAATTAAACGATGTCATCGAAAACACGGAAAATAAATAAAAACGAGCTGTTTTCCGTGAAAACTCCTCTTCAAATACTTGTTTAAATGAAAACGACATTTTAGCGAAGGAGATATAAACGAAAAAGTAGTTTGATTATCTTAAATTAAGGAAATTTAGAGAAAGTTCGCGTTTTCATCTAAAATACGATCATTGGATGAAAACTAATCGTTTTCATTGGACACGCCGCAAAACATGCGCGTGGAAAATCATAACACAAATGTTTGCGGGTAAAAAAACCAACGAACTTTGAAAAATGTAAGTTGAAAAACTTGGAAGGAAATTATTGAGTGTAAATTTACGATTTCAGCAAAAACACAAAAAATACTTAAAAACGAGAAGTTATCTCTGGAAATACCACATCAAATACTAGTTTAAGTAATAACGATATAATTTGTGATTTATAAGAAAACGAAAAGAAGATAAGGTAAACACTAGCAGTTTTCAGTGGAATGGCAACAAAACGTACGCGTTGATAATAATAACACCTTTCTTTGATCGAAAAATCAACGGATTAAAAATAAATGCGCGATTTCTTCGAAAATACGTAGATTGAATAAAAACGAGCAGTTTTCTGTGGAAATGCCACATAAAACCCGTGTTCAAATTAACGAACATATATTCGATACATAAATCAACGAATGATGAAGAATGGCGCTTCAAACAATGAAATTGAAAAAAGTTAAAGAAAATACGAGATTACATGGAAAATACGAAGATTGAAAGAGAACTAGCTGTGCTCAGTGAACTCGCCACAAAACATGCGCGCTTAAAATCAAAACACAAATTTCTGCTATTAAAAATTCAACGAATTTTGAAAAAAGTAGTTCGATATACATGAAAGGAAAATATTGAGAGATTATGAACGATCACATCGAAAACACGAAAATTAAATATGACCGAGCTGTTCTCAGTGGAAATACCGATTTTAATGCATGTTAAAATTAAAACGACATACTCTGCGTTGAGAAAATACGTGAATGCAAAAAAAATACGATGATTGAATCAAAACTACCAGTTTTCAGTGTACTCGCCTCAAAACATACGTGTTTAAATAATTAACCATATTTTGCGATTGAAAATTTAACGAATTTTGAAAAAAGTAGTTCGAAATACTTAAAAGGAAAATATTGAGAGAAAATTACCGATTCCATCAAAAACACGAAAATTAAATAAAAATAACTGTTCTCTGTGGCAATACCAATTTAAAATGCGTGTTAAAATTAAAACGATATATTTTGCGGTGGAGAAATCAACGAATGATGAAAAAATGGGTTTGAAATTTAACGATATCATCAAAAAACACGGAAAATAATTAAACGAGTTGTTTTATGTGGAAAAGCCATTAATACGTGTTTCCATTCAATATAACGTATTTTTCGATGGAGAAATTAACAAATCATGAAAAAGGGCAATGTTCGTGTTTTTCCGTGTTTTCAATGAAAACTTAACGATTTCATTGAAAACACGGAAAAAAGATAAAAACGAGCACTTTTATGTGGAAACTACACTTCAAAAACTTGTTTAAATTAAAACGACATTTTTAGCGTTGAAGAAATAAACGAAAAAGGAGTTTGATTTACCTAAATTGAAGAAATTTAGAGAGAGTACGCGTGTTAATCGAAAATACGATCATTGGATAAAAAATAGCCTTTTTAGTGGACATTCCGCAAAACATGCGCCACCAATGTTTGCGGTTAAAAAACAAACAAATTTTGAAAAAGTAGTTAGAAAAACTTGCAGGGAAATAATTGAGAGAAAATTTACGATTTCCCCAAAAACACAAAAAAATACATAAAATCGAGGAGTTCTCCGTGGAAATCCCACATCAAATACTGGTTTAAGTTATAACGATATAATTTGCGATGTAAAAAAACAACGAATGAGGAAAAAAAGAGTAAAAATGAGTTGAGTTGAAAAATGTTGAGAAAATACGTGAATGCATGAAAAATGCGATGATGGAATAAAAACTAGCAGTTTTCAGTGGACTCGCCACAAAACGTACGCGTTTAAAATAATCAAACCTACATTCCGAATGAAAAATCAACGGATTTTGAATGAAGTAGTCCGGAAATACTACATTAAATACGTATTGAAATAAGACAACATAGTTTGCGATTGAGAAATCAACGAATGATGAATGAAGGAGTTTGAATTTTAACGATGTTATCGAAAACACGGAATTTAAATAATAACGATCTATTATCTGTGGAAACTCCACTTCAAATACTTGTTTAAATTAAAACGATATATTTAGCGAAGGAGATATAAACGAAAAAAGTGTTTTATTTACCTAAATTGAAGAAATTTAGAGAAAGTACGCGTTTTCATCCAAAATACGATTATTGGATGAAAACTAGTCGTTTTCAGTGGACACCCCGCAAAACATGCGCGTGGAAAATCATAACACCAATGTTTGCGGTTAAAAAACTAACGAATTTTGAAAAATGTAGTTTGAAAAACTTGGAAGGAAATTATTGAGTGTAAATTTACGATTTCAGCAAAAACACAAAAAATACTTAAAAACGAGAAGTTATCTCTGGAAATACCACATCAAATACTAGTTTAAGTTATAACGATATAATTTGTGATTTATAAGACAACGAAAAGAAGATAAGGTAAACACTAGCAGTTTTCAGTGGAATGGCAACAAAACGTACGCGTTGATAATAATAACACCTTTCTTTGATCGAAAAATCAACGGATTAAAAATAAATGCGCGATTTCTTCGAAAATACGTAGATTGAATAAAAACGAGCAGTTTTCTGTGGAAATGCCACATAAAACCCGTGTTCAAATTAACGAACATATATTCGATACATAAATCAACGAATGATGAAGAATGGCGCTTCAAACAATGAAATTGAAAAAAGTTAAAGAAAATACGAGATTACATGGAAAATACGAAGATTGAAAGAGAACTAGCTGTGCTCAGTGAACTCGCCACAAAACATGCGCGCTTAAAATCAAAACACAAATTTCTGCTATTAAAAATTCAACGAATTTTGAAAAAAGTAGTTCGATATACATGAAAGGAAAATATTGAGAGATTATGAACGATCACATCGAAAACACGAAAAATTAAATATGACCGAGCTGTTCTCAGTGGAAATACCGATTTTAATGCATGTTAAAATTAAAACGACATACTCTGCGTTGAGAAAATACGTGAATGCAAAAAAAAATACGATGATTGAATCAAAACTACCAGTTTTCAGTGTACTCGCCTCAAAACATACGTGTTTAAATAATTAACCATATTTTGCGTTTGAAAATTTAACGAATTTTGAAAAAAAGTAGTTCGAAATACTTAAAAAGGAAAATATTGAGAGAAAATTACCGATTCCATCAAAAACACGAAAATTAAATAAAAATAACTGTTCTCTGTGGCAATACCAATTTAAAATGCGTGTTAAAATTAAAACGATATATTTTGCGGTGGAGAAATCAACGAATGATGAAAAAATGGGTTTGAAATTTAACGATATCATCAAAAACACGAAAATAATTAAACGAGTTGTTTTATGTGGAAAAGCCATTAATACGTGTTTCCATTCAATATAACGTATTTTTCGATGGAGAAATTAACAAATCATAAAAAAGGGCAATGTTCGTGTTTTTTCCGTGTTTTCAATGAAAACTTAACGATTTCATTGAAAACACGGAAAAAAAGATAAAAACGAGCACTTTTATGTGGAAACTACACTTCAAAAACTTGTTTAAATTAAAACGACATTTTTAGCGTTGAAGAAATAAACGAAAAAGGATTTTGATTTACCTAAATTGAAGAAATTTAGAGAGAGTACGCGTTTTAATCGAAAATACGATCATTGGATAAAAAAATAGCCTTTTTAGTGGACATGCCGCAAAACATGCGCCGCAAATGTTTGCGGTTAAAAATCAAACGAATTTTGAAAAAAGTAGTTAGAAAAACTTGCAGGGAAATAATTGAGAGAAAATTTACGATTTCACGAAAAACACAAAAAATACATAAAATCGAGGATTTCTCCGTGGAAATCCCACATCAAATACTGGTTTAAGTTATAACGATATAATTTGCGATGTAAAAGACAACGAATGAGGAAAAAAAAGAGTAAAAATGACTTGAGTTGAAAAATGTTGAGAAAATACGTGAATTCATGAAAAATGCGATGATTGAATAAAAACTAGCAGTTTTCAGTGGACTCGCCACAAAACGTACGCGTTTAAAATAATCAAACCTACATTCCGATTGAAAAATCAACGGATTTTGAATGAAGTAGTCTGGAAATACTACATTAAATACGTGTTGAAATAAGACAACATAGTTTGCGATGGAGAAATCAACGAATGATGAAAAAAGAGGTTTTAAATTAAACGATGTCATCGAAAACGCGGAAAATAAATAAAAACGAGCTGTTTTCTGTGAAAACTCCTCTTCAAATACTTGTTTTAAATGAAAACGACATTTTAGCGAAGGAGATATAAACGAAAAAGTAGTTTGATTATCTTAAATTGAGGAAATTTAGAGAAAGTTCGCGTTTTCATCTAAAATACGATCATTGGATGAAAACTAATCGTTTTCATTGGACACGCCGCAAAACATGCGCGTGGAAAATCATAACACAAATGTTTGCGGGTAAAAAACCAACGAACTTTGAACAATGTAAGTTGAAAAACTTGGAAGGAAATTATTGAGTGTAAATTTACGATTTCAGCAAAAACACAAAAAATACTTAAAAACGAGAAGTTATCTCTGGAAATACCACATCAAATACTAGTTTAAGTAATAACGATATAATTTGTGATTTATAAGAAAACGAAAAGAAGATAAGGTAAACACTAGCAGTTTTCAGTGGAATGGCAACAAAACGTACGCGTTGATAATAATAACACCTTTCTTTGATCGAAAAATCAACGGATTAAAAAATAAATGCGCGATTTCTTCGAAAATACGTAGATTGAATAAAAACGAGCAGTTTTCTGTGGAAATGCCACATAAAACCCGTGTTCAAATAACGAACATATATTCGATACATAAATCAACGAATGATGAAGAATGGCGCTTCAAACAATGAAATTGAAAAAAGTTAAAGAAAATACGAGATTACATGGAAAATACGAAGATTGAAAGAGAACTAGCTGTGCTCAGTGAACTCGCCACAAAACATGCGCGCTTAAAATCAAAACACAAATTTCTGCTATTAAAAATTCAACGAATTTTGAAAAAAAGTAGTTCGATATACATGAAAGGAAAATATTGAGAGATTATGAACGATCACATCGAAAACACGAAAATTAAATATGACCGAGCTGTTCTCAGTGGAAATACCGATTTTAATGCATGTTAAAATTAAAACGACATACTCTCTGCGTTGAGAAAATACGTGAATGCAAAAAAATACGATGATTGAATCAAAACTACCAGTTTTCAGTGTACTCGCCTCAAAACATACGTGTTTAAATAATTAACCATATTTTGCGATTGAAAATTTAACGAATTTTGAAAAAAGTAGTTCGAAATACCTAAAAGGAAAATAATGAGAGAAAATTACCGATTCCATCAAAAACACGAAAATTAAATAAAAATAGCTGTTCTCTGTGGCAATACCAATTTAAAATGCGTGTTAAAATTAAAACGATATATTTTGCGGTGGAGAAATCAACGAATGATGAAAAAATGGGTTTGAAATTTAACGATATCATCAAAAACACGGAAAATAATTAAACGAGTTGTTTTATGTGGAAAAGCCATTAATACGTGTTTCCATTCAATATAACGTATTTTTCGATGGAGAAATTAACAAATCATGAAAAAAAGGGCAATGTTCGTGTTTTTCCGTGTTTTCAATGAAAACTTAACGATTTCATTGAAAACACGGAAAAAAAGATAAAAACGAGCACTTTTATGTGGAAAACTACACTTCAAAAACTTGTTTAAATTAAAACGACATTTTTAGCGTTGAAGAAATAAACGAAAAAGGAGTTTGATTTACCTAAATTGAAGAAATTTAGAGAGAGTACGCATGTTAATCGAAAATACGATCATTGGATAAAAAATAGCCTTTTTAGTGGACATTCCGCAAAACATGCGCCACCAATGTTTGCGGTTAAAAAAACAAACAAATTTTGAAAAAAGTAGTTAGAAAAACTTGCAGGGAAATAATTGAGAGAAAATTTACGATTTCCCCAAAAACACAAAAAAAATACATAAAATCGAGGAGTTCTCCGTGGAAATCCCACATCAAATACTGGTTTAAGTTATAACGATATAATTTGCGATGTAAAAAACAACGAATGAGGAAAAAAAGAGTAAAAATGAATTGAGTTGAAAAATGTTGAGAAAATACGTGAATGCATGAAAAATGCGATGATTGAATAAAAACTAGCAGTTTTCAGTGGACTCGCCACAAAACGTACGCGTTTAAAATAATCAAACCTACATTCCGAATGAAAAATCAACGGATTTTGAATGAAGTAGTCTGGAAATACTACATTAAATACGTATTGAAATAAGACAACATAGTTTGCGATTGAGAAATCAACGAATGATGAATGAAGGAGTTTGAATTTTTAACGATGTTATCGAAAACACGGAATTTAAATAATAACGATCTATTATCTGTGGAAACTCCACTTCAAATACTTGTTTAAATTAAAACGATATATTTAGCGAAGGAGATATAAACGAAAAAAGTGTTTTATTTACCTAAATTGAAGAAATTTAGAGAAAGTACGCGTTTTCATCCAAAATACGATTATTGGATGAAAACTAGTCGTTTTCAGTGGACACCCCGCAAAACATGCGCGTGGAAAATCATAACACCAATGTTTGCGGTTAAAAAACTAACGAATTTTGAAAAATGTAGTTTGAAAAACTTGGAAGGAAATTATTGAGTGTAAATTTATGATTTCAGCAAAAACACAAAAAATACTTAAAAACGAGAAGTTATCTCTGGAAATACCACATCAAATACTAGTTTAAGTTATAACGATATAATTTGTGATTTATAAGACAACGAAAAAAAGATAAGGTAAACACTAGCAGTTTTCAGTGGAATGGCAACAAAACGTACGCGTTGATAATAATAACACCTTTCTTTGATCGAAAAATCAACGGATTAAAAATAAATGCGCGATTTCTTCGAAAATACGTAGATTGAATAAAAACGAGCAGTTTTCTGTGGAAATGCCACATAAAACCCGTGTTCAAATTAACGAACATATATTCGATACATAAATCAACGAATGATGAAGAATGGCGCTTCAAACAATGAAATTGAAAAAAAGTTAAAGAAAATACGAGATTACATGGAAAATACGAAGATTGAAAGAGAACTAGCTGTGCTCAGTGAACTCGCCACAAAACATGCGCGCTTAAAATCAAAACACAAATTTCTGCTATTAAAAATTCAACGAATTTTGAAAAAAGTAGTTCGATATACATGAAAGGAAAATATTGAGAGATTATGAACGATCACATCGAAAACACGAAAATTAAATATGACCGAGCTGTTCTCAGTGGAAATACCGATTTTAATGCATGTTAAAATTAAAACGACATACTCTGCGTTGAGAAAATACGTGAATGCAAAAAAAATACGATGATTGAATCAAAACTACCAGTTTTCAGTGTACTCGCCTCAAAACATACGTGTTTAAATAATTAACCATATTTTGCGATTGAAAATTTAACGAATTTTGAAAAAAGTAGTTCGAAATACTTAAAAGGAAAATATTGAGAGAAAATTACCGATTCCATCAAAAACACGAAAATTAAATAAAAATAAACTGTTCTCTGTGGCAATACCAATTTAAAATGCGTGTTAAAATTAAAACGATATATTTTGCGGTGGAGAAATCAACGAATGATGAAAAAAATGGGTTTGAAATTTAACGATATCATCAAAAACACGGAAAATAATTAAACGAGTTGTTTTATGTGGAAAAGCCATTAATACGTGTTTCCATTCAATATAACGTATTTTTCGATGGAGAAATTAACAAATCATAAAAAAGGGCAATGTTCGTGTTTTTCCGTGTTTTCAATGAAACTTAACGATTTCATTGAAAACACGGAAAAAAAGATAAAAACGAGCACTTTTATGTGGAAACTACACTTCAAAAACTTGTTTAAATTAAAACGACATTTTTAGCGTTGAAGAAATAAACGAAAAAGGATTTTGATTTACCTAAATTGAAGAAATTTAGAGAGAGTACGCGTTTTAATCGAAAATACGATCATTGGATAAAAAATAGCCTTTTTAGTGGACATGCCGCAAAACATGCGCCGCAAATGTTTGCGGTTAAAAATCAAACGAATTTTGAAAAAAGTAGTTAGAAAAACTTGCAGGGAAATAATTGAGAGAAAATTTACGATTTCACGAAAAACACAAAAAATACATTAAATCGAGGATTTCTCCGTGGAAATCCCACATCAAATACTGGTTTAAGTTATAACGATATAATTTGCGATGTAAAAGACAAACGAATGAGGAAAAAAAAGAGTAAAAATGACTTGAGTTGAAAAATGTTGAGAAAATACGTGAATTCATGAAAAATGCGATGATTGAATAAAAACTAGCAGTTTTCAGTGGACTCGCCACAAAACGTACGCGTTTAAAATAATCAAACCTACATTCCGATTGAAAAATCAACGGATTTTGAATGAAATAGTCTGGAAATACTACATTAAATACGTGTTGAAATAGGACAACATAGTTTGCGATGGAGAAATCAACGAATGATGAAAAAAGAGGTTTTAAATTAAACGATGTCATCGAAAACACGGAAAATAAATAAAAACGAGCTGTTTTCTGTGAAAACTCCTCTTCAAATACTTGTTTAAATGAAAACGACATTTTAGCGAAGGAGATATAAACGAAAAAGTAGTTTGATTATCTTAAATTGAGGAAATTTAGAGAAAGTTCGCGTTTTCATCTAAAATACGATCATTGGATGAAAACTAATCGTTTTCATTGGACACGCCGCAAAACATGCGCGTGGAAAATCATAACACCAATGTTTGCGGTTTCAAAAACTAACGAATTTTTAAAAATGTATTTTGAAAAACTTGGAAGGAAATTATTTAGAGAAAATTTACGATTTCAGCAAAAACACAAAAAAATACTTTAAAACGAGAAGTTATCTCTGGAAATACCACATCAAATACTAGTTTAAATTATAACGATAAATTTGTGATTTAAAAGCAAACGAAAAGAAGATAAAGTAAACACTTGCAGTTTTTAGTGGAATGGCAACAAAACGTACGCGTTGATAATAATAAAAACTTTTTTCGATCGAAAAATCAACGAAATTAAAAAAAATACGCGATTTCTTCGAAAATACGTAGATTGAATAAAAACGAGCAGTTTTCTGTGAAAATACCACATAAAACCCGTGTTCAAATTAACGAACATATTTTCGATACATAAATCAACGAATGATGAAGAATGGCGCTTCAAACAATGAAATTGAAAAAATTTAAAGAAAATACGAGATTACATTGAAAATACGAAGATTGAAAGAGAACTAGCGGTTCTCAGTGAACTCGCCACAAAACATGCGCGCTTAAAATCAAAACACAAATTTCTGCTATTAAAAATTCAACGAATTTTGAAAAAAGTAGTTCGATATACATGAAAGGAAAATATTGAGAGATTATGAACGATCACATCGAAAACACGAAAATTAAATATAAACGAGCTGTTCTCAGTGGAAATATCGATTTTAATGCATGTTAAAATTAAAACGACATACTCTGCGTTGAGAAAATACGTGAATGCATAAAAAATACGATGATTGAATAAAAACTACCAGTTTTCAGTGTACTCGCCTCAAAACATACGTGTTTAAATAATTAACCATATTTTGCGATTGAAAATTTAACGAATTTTGAAAAAAGTAGTTCGAAATACTTAAAAGGAAAATATTGAGAGAAAATTACCGATTCCATCAAAAACACGAAAATTAAATAAAAATAGCTGTTCTCTGTGGCAATACCAATTTAAAATGCGTGTTAAAATTAAAACGATATATTTTGCGGTGGAGAAATCACCGAATGATGAAAAAATGGGTTTGAAATTTAACGATATCACCAAAAACACGGAAAATAATTAAACGAGTTGTTTTAAGTGGAAAAGCCATACGTGTTTACATTCAATATAACGTATTTTTCGATGGAGAAATTAACAAATCATGAAAAAAGGGCAATGTTCGTGTTTTTCCGTGTTTTCAAGGAAAACTTAACGATTTCATTGAAAACACGGAAAAAAGATAAAAACGAGCACTTTTATGTGGAAACTACACTTCAAAAACTTGTTTAAATTAAAACGACATTTTTAGCGTTGAAGAAATAAACGAAAAAGGAGTTTGATTTACCTAAATTGAAGAAATTTAGAGAGAGTACGCGTGTTAATCTAAAATACGATCATTGGATAAAAAATAGCCTTTTTAGTGGACATGCCGCAAAACATGCGCCACCAATGTTTGCGGTTAAAAAACAAACAAATTTTGAAAAAAGTAGTTAGAAAAACTTGCAGGGAAATAATTGAGAGAAAATGTACGATTTCACCAAAAACACAAAAATAATACATAAAATCGAGGAGTTCTCCGTGGAAATCCCACATCAAATACTGGTTTAAGTTATAACGATATAATTTGCGATAGTAAAAAACAACGAATGAGGAAAAAAAGAGTAAAAATGAGTTGAGTTGAAAAATGTTGAGAAAATACGTGAATGCATGAAAAATGCGATGATGGAATAAAAACTAGCAGTTTTCAGTGGACTCGCCACAAAACGTACGCGTTTAAAATAATCAAACCTACATTCCGAATGAAAAATCAACGGATTTTGAATGAAGTAGTTTGGAAATACTACATTAAATACGTATTGAAATAAGACAACATAGTTTGCGATTGAGAAATCAACGAATGATGAATGAAGGAGATTGAAATTTAACGATGTTATCGAAAACACGGAATTTGAATAATAACGATCTATTATCTGTGGAAACTCTACTTCAAATACTTGTTTAAGTTAAAACGATATATTTAGCAAAGGAGATATAAAACAAAAAAAGTGTTTTATTTACTTAAATTGAAGAAATTTAGAGAAAGTACGCGTTTTCATCCAAAATACGATTATTGGATGAAAACTAGTCGTTTTCAGTGGACACCCCCGCAAAACATGCGCGTGGAAAATCATAACACCAATGTTTGCGGTTAAAAAAACTAACGAACTTTGAAAAATGTAAGTTGAAAAACTTGGAAGGAAATTATTGAGTGTAAATTTTACGATTTCAGCAAAAACACAAAAAATACTTAAAAACGAGAAGTTATCTCTGGAAATACCACATCAAATACTAGTTTAAGTAATAACGATATAATTTGTGATTTATAAGAAAACGAAAAGAAGATAAGGTAAACACTAGCAGTTTTCAGTGGAATGGCAACAAAAACGTACGCGTTGATAATAATAACACCTTTATTCGATCGAAAAATCAACGGATTAAAAAAAAATGCGCGATTTCTTCGAAAATACGTAGATTGAATAAAAACGAGCAGTTTTCTGTGGAAATGCCACATAAAACCCGTGTTCAAATTAACGAACATATTTTCGATAGATAAATCAACGAATGATGAAGAATGGCGCTTCAAACAATGAAATTGAAAAAAGTTAAAGAAAATACGAGATTACATTGAAAATACGAAGATTGAAAGAGAAATAGCTATTCTAAGTGAACTCGCCACAAAACATGCGCGCTTAAAATCAAAACACAAATTTCTGCTATTAAAAATTCAACGAATTTTGAAAAAAGTAGTTCGATATACATGAAAGGAAAATATTGAGAGATTATGAACGATCACATCGAAAACACGAAAATTAAATATGACCGAGCTGTTCTCAGTGGAAATACCGATTTTAATGCATGTTAAAATTAAAACGACATACTCTGCGTTGAGAAAATACGTGAATGCAAAAAAAATACGATGATTGAATCAAAACTACCAGTTTTCAGTGTACTCGCCTCAAAACATACGTGTTTAAATAATTAACCATATTTTGCGATTGAAAATTTAACGAATTTTGAAAAAAGTAGTTCGAAATACTTAAAAGGAAAATATTGAGAGAAAATTACCGATTCCATCAAAAACACGAAAATTAAATAAAAATAGCTGTTCTCTGTGGCAATACCAATTTA